>NW_015174860.1:913342-928740 GCF_001447785.1 Gekko japonicus
AAATCTTCCATATGAGAGCAATTGTTGATGCACATTCAAAGCTACAAAAACAGCAGTACAGTGTGACTGTGTGCAAAATGTGCATCTATGAAAACATGTACATCTTTGTGTCCCTCATGATGCTAGATGGAGAGAAATAACTTCTGATTCTTGTGCACTTTTTGGTGTCTTGCAGACATCCGTGAATTGATCATCACTGAGGCAGACAAGATAGCCAAGGCATAGAACAGTTTAAAAACAAATTTAAGAGAGTCTGTGAGGGAGCCAGAAACAACTTGACACTTCTGGAGCCCCCTTTTAGGGAACATATTCATCCCAGAAATTGATGACAACAACAGAAATCTCAGGGCATATGGAAGACAAGAACAAAGATACTGCAAAGGCATGAAAAAACTTCCCTTGGTACACAATGTATAAGGAGGTTCATCTTAGGAAGCAGATGAGTGTCCTCCTGAATTCCCAGACCCTGTCTGCTTGAGAGAGTTTCCCAGGTCCTGGAAGCTTACAAAAAGCCCAGAAAGAGGCCGTGGCTCTTACTATCTTGGCCTGGCAAGTGTCTAGCACAAGAACTGGGCTTTGTACCAGGAAACGCCATATGTCCTCTCAGAGGGGAGAGTCCACTGAATGTGAGGGTGTATGACGTATGGCAGTCAAAACCTTATTTTGGGGTGCAGAGGGCATGAGGTCATACCAGTTCTTTATTAAAATCCCCTGTGAAATAAAGGTGTTACTTCAAATAGAAGCTTGTGGTGCCAGAATCAGTGTTTGGACTGGGCACCGCTGTATATCCTCTTGCAGGAGACAGTCTCTGGAGTATGAGGATGTGTTATTTGGGGTGGTTCAAAGGTTGTTTTGGGGTGCAGCCCAGTGTCTGCCTGTGCGATTGTCCTGGGGGCACCCCACTTTGGAGTGGCTGGCATGAGAACTGGCCTTTGGACCAGGAAACAGCAGATGTCCCCTTGAAGGGGAGAGTCCACTGAATGTGGAGGTATATAACTTATGGTGGTTCACACCTTATTTTGGGGTTCAGAGATTTTGAACTCTCATCAGTGTTTTTGGTTGAATTCATAAATAAGGAATGAATAAGGTACTGGGAATAAGGAACCAACTTCAGCCTCATTTGTTAGCTTAATGTTTTAGAATCGCTCGTTGATGTTTCTTTGGTGGGAACTAACTGTTAAGGGATGCTCCTTTGATAGCTCTGTTAAGTATCCGATCAAATTGAAAACCAGTTTTGCACCCAGCACCACCTGCAAGTTGCAGCATGTCCTGTTTTCCATTTAAAGACGTTCAGCTTTGCCACCATGCCTTGAAATGGCTTATTTTCCCTCCATGCCTTTGTTTTCTTTTTGGTCATGAACACCCAGCCCTAAAGAACTTGCATATGGTTTTGCAGTAATCATGGTTCTGTAGTAGTTTGGTTGTTCCTAATAAAGGGTGTTACATGACTTTTAGTTTAAGTATCCATGAGAGCTGGCAAAAAAGGCAGATGTGTGCAGAACAGCTGGTCTAAGTCTGGAAAAGTCAAAGAGAAAAGCGGGGACAGCTGTGAGTTGGTCAAAGGACCTTGGAGTGCAGGCTTGCGGGGCTTGATGTGGGGTGGCTGATCTGCAGCCCTGTAGTAGCATCTCTTTGCCTCCTTCTGTCCTCTGCTTGTCTGCTTACAAATAAAACAATATTACAAAAGCACTGCCAAGTCTCCAGAGCATTCTCCTCCAAAGGGAACCAACCCAGTTCTAAGAATTCTGGCTGCTGAGGGGATGATATCATGTACAAGCTACCCTGAGCATGAGAAACTCAGAGCTCTCTGATATGACCACCTAGAGCTCCACAAAGCAGCATCCCTGGGACAGGAGCCAGTCCTTCCTGCAACATCACCATGTTTGAGACCTGGTTCCAAGGCAAAGGAAGTGGGTGCCCAGCTGTGATCTGCCCTGGTGCTAGAGCTGTGCGGCTTGCAAAATCAGAGCCGCAACCTTTCCCAGCGGCCGGCTCCCCACAGAGCTGCTCAGGCTGCTGACTGCAGCTGGAACACTCCGCAGCCCCTCGCCTCCTTCTGCAGTGCAGTTTGTCATTCAGTCAGCAGGCAAGCTCATTGCACCAGCGATGGGAGAGAAACTTCGGGGAGGGAGGGAGGGAGGGGGGCATGATTCAGCAGCCTGGTGGAGTCCCCAGGAAATTAGCGACAGTCTGAGCAGCCACTAATTAAAATGGTGCTCGTGGGCACAGTCTCTGGACTGTATCAAGCATGCTGTTCCTTGTCTCGTTGGGCTGTGTGAATGAATGCAGTGGGGAAAGGCTCCCACACAATGCCACAACAACAACGTTACTAGGAAAGCCCTTTGCCTGGCTAATATGGATATTATCCAAATACTTGGAGGAATGGGGAGGGGGGATGAATAAAGTCTTCTCTCTGCAGTGGGTGATCATTAGCCTATGTTGGATAATGTTTTGTTCAGAACTTTAGCTTGCATTAGCTAGGGAAAGTTGGAAGTGTAATGAATTTTATTAGAGGACTTTCTCTGGGACCAATCACTTTCTTCCTCCGCTGACCATTTTGACTATGCCTGGTAGTGGCGCTGTTGTTCATGTGCTGCGCCTTAGCTGTAACATAGTGTCTGTCTAATCCCAGCATGAGGTGGATCAGCAGTAAGAGCTTCACAGTCTTTAGAGAGACTGTGACTGCAAGATCAGGTTGTCAGACCCCCGGTCCGGGCAGGAGTTCCCCCGATTTCTGGGGCTCCAGCCTGCCACTGGCCAGCTGTTCGGCAGGGGAAGCCCCACCCTCGAATAGGCATGTCACCCTGGGATGTCCCTGGCACAATGATATCACCCGGAAGTGACATCATCATCATATCAGGGATGTCAAGGGGGGTGACGCTCTAGTTTTTGGGCAAAATTCTATGGGAAAACTCCAGAAGATCCCAGAGAACATGCTAGGTTTGGGTCAAAACTCCAGAAGATCCTGGAGGAGAGGCAGGATCCTCCCGCTGGCAGCCAGGTAGGACCTGGCAACCCCACTGCAGGAGCAACTTGGGGGCAGGGGTGGGGCCCGCCCCCTCACTGTTTTTGTGGGCCCCTCCCCCAATCTTTGACTCCCCCCCCTCGATCGATCTGAGCCGGCATCTCCCTGTTTGAGCTCATCTGAAATGAGTATCTTTAGGACCCAGCAGCAAACAGTGGTTGACAGAGTCACACAAACATTGGTCAGATTGCAGCAGTTTGCTCTTCTTGTTGGATTTTCTGCTCCAGACTTCAGAAAAGATCCTCGGCTCAGGAAAGGAGTGAGGGAGGAAACTTGATCCCCGCTCTCCTTTTTTAAAAAAACATGGCAGCTTTCCTAGGCCTTTTGGTGTCTATTAACATTGGGATTCTGGCTCGCCTCAGAGGAAGGCTCTAGTGGGGGCTGTGTGGGTGCATGTCAAGCAGACCCCACTTGCCCTGGAGCCTTTAGTATAATTAGCTGGTGACCCCCCCCCCAGGTCCCCTCCCCCCAAAACCCCTAGCTATGGGGCTGCTTGGGGGGGGCTTTTTATCATACCTTTGCTGTGAAGGAAGCCATTTGACACTGCCTCCAGGTTGCATCTGCTGCATGCAGAATTCCATTTACCAGGTTGGCTGTCTGGCAAACCTGTCCCACGTGTTTCGTGCCCATGCTCCCACAAGGCACGATTAGCACAGTGGCATGAAGGTAAACCATGAAGTGGGGTGACAGGATTGATTCCCTGTGTGGAGGAGTCAAGCCACCAGATGGAAGGCGTCTCAGCCAGCCTCCCTGCGGCAGTTGTACTTCCAAAAGCAACTTCCATCCCTTTCATCTTTCTGTATGGAAGGACTGTAGCTGTGGGAGCCTTCTTTTCGACGCCAGCAGCATGGTAGCTGGACAAATCTCTTGTCTCTCTGCTTCCCTTCAGGGTCATCACTGCAGGGGGAGAGAGGATGACAATACATAGATCAGTTCAACCGTTTCAGGTGACACTAGGGGGCCCCTGGTTGGCCATTAATTCTGGCTGGGCTGTAAACTCCCATATGGTATGGTAGAGTGGCCCGAGAACTGAGACATCCAGGTTCAAATATCTCCTCTACCATGAAGCTTGCTGGATGGTCTTGGACTAACCACTCTCTCCCCCTCCCCCACAGCCCAGCCTGCCTCACGGGTTGTTGTGAAGGTAAAAGGGGGAAGGAAGAACCACGGAGATAAAGATGTGATAGACAATCATTGCTCAGTCACAGCTGAGCTTTCAAACTGCTCATTCCTGCATATCTGCTGGTTTCTGCTCACCCACCCACCTGCCTGCATCTCAGCTTGTCTCTAAGCTTCCCTTCCTGACTCTCTCTTTCTCTGTCTCTGTCTGACTTTCTGTTTCTCTCTGTGTGTGTCTGTCTCTCTCTCTCAATCTCTAAGCTTCCATTCCTGACTCTCTCTTTCTCTGTTTCTGTCTGTCTGTCTGTCTTTCTGTTTCTCTGTGTGTGTGTGTGTGTCTCTCTCAGTGGAATCATTCTGTCTCAGGAAGGTTAGAAAGTGTTCTTGGATATGCTGGGGGGTTCCATATGACAAGCTAGTACGGCTATAACAGTTTGAACAGAGACATTCACAGCTGCATAGGTTCACTGCCAAAGTCGTGGACCGAACTTGCAGATTTCATCCCATTTCCCTGAACTCAGGTAGCAGCCCAGAACATAATCCTTACTCCCTTACTCCTTTTTCTGCAAGTACTTTCAAGGATCATTAGAGGACAAGATGACTGTTCCATAGGCAGGGGGAAATAATGCATTTGCCACATGGGATCCTCCTCCTGTTCGGTAACCAGATGAACTGATACCAAGAAATGATCTTTCCTTGCTTTCTAGTTAAATTAGAAATGACTCTTTGTGAAGGGTCTATGAAATTTTCTGAACATTGCAATAATGCTTAATAAAAAATTTAAAGCAAAGAGACTTAGAGAAAGGGGAAGATGGTGGAAAAGGCCATTTGCTGATCTCTTTGAAAATGCCTCAAAATGCTGTTTTCATTACAATGGAATGGAAATCTCTGCTTGACAGTATGTTCCAATTGCCTTAGAAAGAAGAATTTCATTAGAATAAGTGTACTCTTTTTTAAAGATTTCCTTCAAGCTTGTTGGTAGTTTTATTGCACTCTGGAAAAACCCACTGCAGTGAGCTGAACAATGCTTTTGAAAGGTATAAATGTCTGCATTCAGTTTTACAGAGAAGCTGTGCTTTTACAATACTGGAAAATCTAATCAAGTCCTGCAACAACTAAATATCATCATGTTGGGTAGCATCAATGAAGGTAACCTTGAAAAAGCATCAGCTCTCAGTACAACGTTCAAGGACTCAAATGGCTAGGCTTTGCTTTCATGGTAATGGCAATTGTTTGTGCACATGGTCTGTACGTCTTCGGATTATATAGGGGCCTTATGAACAGATGTTGGATGTGATCACTCTATGTGTGAATGCATGAAATTTCCAAGACTTTCCCTTTAAGGAGATGTTATGATTATGTGACTAGGCTGTGTTTGCTTCTGCAGTGATCAGCAGATCCAAAGGAGCTACAAGGCTTTTTAGAACAAAGTGATTAGGCAGATTCACAGAGGGAGAGGTCCATCAGTGGCTACGAGCCATGATGATTATACCAAATATCCATGTCCAGAGGCAATAGCCCTCTGATTACCAATGCCTGAGGGGTGGGCAACAACAGGGGAATGCTTGGGCTTCTGTGCCTTGCTTGTATGCCAGTTTGGTATAGTGGTTAAGTGCGCGGACTCTAATCTGGGAGACCCAGGTTTGATTCCCCACTCCTCCACATGCAGCTGCTGGTGTGATCTTGGGTCAGTCATAAGTTCTTTCAGAGCTGTTCTCTCAAGGGCAGTTCTCCCTACCTCACAGAGTGTCTGTTGTGGGAAGGGAAAGGGATTGTAAGCCACTCTGAGACTCCTTCAGATAGTAAAAGATGGCGTATAAATCTAATCTCTTCTTCTTTTTCTTCCTGGTTGGCTCTGGTGTGAAATGGGATGCTGGAATAGATAGACCATTTGTCTGATCCAGCATAATGTCTTCTGTGTGCATGTCTAAATTGACTAAGAGAAGATAGAAAATAAGCACATTTCTGACAAGATGAGATTCTCTTATGGCATACAGAAAAAAGAAATTTTCATTGTATCTGAAGAAGTGTGCTTGCACATGAAAGCTCACACCTGGAATAAAACTTTGTTGGTCTCAAAGGTGCCACTGGACTCGATCTTTGTCCTGTGCCTTCAGACCAGCATGGCTACCCATCTGAATCTATCTGTATATTGAAAAGTGTAGTAAAGCAAGCTTTGTCCCTTTCCAATTTTTGTTCTGTTACTGCTGTTTAATTGAATTTTGCTATTGATAGACATTTATAAAATGATTTTTAATTTAAAAAAATGAAAGGCCATTTTTATTAGGATCCCAGAAATTGAATGATATGAGAGAGACCAACCCTACCACAAGGGCAACTGGGTGTTGAAAAAGTGGCATTTCACCCGGAAGGCTTAAGCTGGCTGAAAGATTACAGTGTGCAGTTGTATTTTTCAGTCAAGAGCTGTGGAGATACATAGATGAAATGTGGGTGGTACAGATGAGGTGTCCTTGAACTGAATGCCTCTCGCCTACTGTTGGGAGCTCACATGCCTCTGAACTACAGAGGATACTGGAGAAGTTCCTGGGGGAAAACGGAGCAGCTGGCAGTAGTTAAGATGATGGATGGCCTAAGCAGCCAATATGCACTTCTTATCTGCTCTATCAATCAGGGCTATTGTTGGGTGCAATTAAGGTGATGCTGATGCCTGCCCAATGCTTCTGCTGAAACTTCCCATGCTGCACTGGGTGAGTGCTCTCTCCAGATTGTTTGTATCTATTAAACTCAAGAAGGAACTATTCATCACAAGCAAGGCCACGTTTCCCAAAAGGTAGTCTCAGGCCTCAAGATCTAGATGTGTGTGTGGGGAGGAAACAAACCTCAGCAGAGGCAATTCTCTCCGATTAATAAGGGAACAGTGCAGATTGTCTTTCATGTGTGCTGATGAGTGAATGCAACTTTACACCCACCCAGCTATCGACTCATGGGAGGGCTGCCAACTGAGAAGCAGGCCTGATGGCAAGAAACTCCTGTATGTGTAAGTGCATCTATGAGACAGCAGTAGAAGGGAAAGCAGCTGCTGACCACAGCATGTTGAGAAGACTTTGCTGGAAGGCAGATGATCCAACCCATAATTTTGCAGTGGCATCAGAAATCCAAATTACACTGAGAAGGGAAGCAGCCCTGGTGTCCCGACCCAGTCATACATCCATGAACATATGGAAACAGATGACTCTGCCTTATTCTGAAGCAGACCCTTGGTATGGTCTGACCGGCAGCAACTTTCCAGAGTCTCATGCAGAAGACTTTCATGTCATCTACTACCTTATCCTTAACTGGAGATGCTGGGGATTGAGCCTGGGACCTTCTGCATGCCAAGCAGATAATCTACCACTGAGCTGTGCCTTTAATGCCTCAGACTTAATTATGTTATCATGCTGGGATGATAAATACATATGGTATGAGTTTGAGTCTGGAAGGATGGCCTCAGTGTGTGAGGTGACCAGGGCCACCCCAAATCCAAATCTATCAGAAGGTGTTAGCCCCGGATATTCTGTCTCTAGCAATATCTAGGGAGAAGGTTGTCTGTCTTAAAACACAATTGCTATTTAGGAGAATTTGCATCACTTTTGCTCATTCTGTGACATTATAAAGGAAAAATATGGGAACAGCTGAAAACAAAAAGCATTTATGAAGGATCCTGCTGGAAGAGTTCAAAGGTCCACCTAGTTCAGAGTCCAGTTTCCAACTGTGGCCTCCAGATACATAACCTCTAAACATGGAGAGTCTATATAGCTATCATAGCTGATATCCATTCCTAGACCCATCCTCCATTAATCAGTCTAATCATATTTTAAAGCTATTTAAGCTAAACTAAAGTGAGTGAAAGACCAAATGGCATATATAGGTGCATATCAGGATGGGAAGAGCATTCCTGCCTTCATCAAATTTCTTGCTGGTCCACTTTGTATAATACTAGTGGATGTTGTATGCTCTGGATGTACATTGCCAGGCTACAGAAGAAGACAAAATTGAAGCAGAGGAGAAAGAGACAATTCTGATCTCTGGTCTTCTACCCCACTCTGTGACCTTTGTGACTGTATTGATCTCCAATAAAATGTTCATCACCTTGGAATTGTGCTAGTTTGTGATGTGAACATGATGGTTTTTCAGAATCCCAGGACAAAGCATAAGACCACAGTCAGTTTACCTTGCAAAAAGACTTGACACTGTTTGGTACTTACACATCCAGTACTTTGGAAGCTGAAAGTCCCCCTGTGTTGATGATTATGAATTGCAAGATTTGTATGTGAAACGTCTTCAGTGCACAACGCCAAGTCCCATCTCCCTAAACTCTCAACAAACTAATGGAATATTATCCTGCCAGTTGCATACAAATGATCAGATATGTCATTATTTATAACAGCTTTCTGGCATTCTCATCATGGGGGCTTTGTGTGATTGAGAAACATTGTCACAATTCAGCCAACTAATGCCTTCTGGTGCCTCTCATGCGATATTGACATCGAAACAAGCTTCATCTGAGCAAAGTAGCTGTGAGTTGACCTTGGTCCCTTTCTCAGTGGGTTGCCTGCAATAAACGGTACTTTCTCCTGGGTGCATTTCAGCCTGCCTGGCAACCCAGCCTTCCTGACTGCCCTCTGTTATGGCAGAATTGTTGACTAGGATGACCTTGGAGGTCCCAACCAGTTTAAATCTACAGTTCTGATGCACAAGGAGCAGTGCTTCTAGACTGATTTATCTGTTGATTCAGAAGTGTTGTATGCTGCCTCTCCAGACCTGCTTGTGGCTCCTCACGACAGAACAAAACAGAAGAATCACACTAACATATCAGTGAAATGATCCAAGTAATTACAAACATGCTAGTAAAAACAGCCAATCGAAGAAAGGGCATAGAAGCCTGTGAAAATGTAACAGTATAAAATAATGATAGTAATAGTGATAAAACAGCCCTCGTGGTGGGAACAGGCACCTAAAGGAAAGTAAATCAGGTGCCAGGTGAACCTTAAGAGGGATGCCATGCCAAAGGCAAAGTGCCACCATCAAAAAAGCCATGTCTTTGCTCATCACCACCCATCTTACCTCTGAAGGGAGAGACTCAGAGAGCAGGGCTTGAGAAAATTGTCTCATTGAGAGGGCTGGATAACATGGGAGGAAGTGGTCCTTCAGATATCCTGGCTCAAAGCTGTTTTGGGCCATATATATTCAGAAACAGGGGAGTCCCCGATGTAGGGTAGACTTGGAGGCCTTGTACACATTGTGTAAACTGTGTTTACCTTGATTTCTTTTGAACAAGAATAAAATCCTAACAATATAGTTTTGATATTTGGTTAGCTCTGAACATCAAGTGCAGGACATTTAAATATTTGAAACAGGGTCACCAATCCTGGAGATTTGGGGGGCAGAGCCTGGGGAGGGTGGGGTTTGGGGAGGGGAGGGACCTCAGCAGGGTACAATGCCACAGAGCCCACCGTCCAAAGCAGCCTTTTTCTCCATGGGAACAGATCTATGTAGTCTGGAGACCAGTAATTCCAGGGGATTTCCAGGCCCCCACCTGGATGTTGGCAACTCCCATTTTAAATCAACAATAATAAACAATAGATTGCCCTTGCTTGTCCACCAGATAGTTGTTGGTAATCACTTCTGTATCTGCTACGACTTTCTTTGAGTCATCTGTACTCTATGAGTTGTTTCATGCAAGCTTAGATGTGTACCTAAGATTCTTAAAGGGTACTCATAAAAATGGAAAGCATGAATGCATCAAACAGGTGTCTGAATGCATGCATGTCACTCATCAGACTTGGACTCCCAAATGAGTCCACGCACAAGACCTGTGATTCTGGGAGATGTGTGAAATGACCTCCTGCTGGTTTTTAAACTGCTACAAGCAAGCCCTGGGTGGCCCTGGGTGTATGACTGAGATCACAAAATGGAGTCCTCATTGCAATCCAAACTGGGGGCTCTGCTTGTACTTTCAAAAGCAGTAGGAGATCTGGTCTTGCATCCATTCCTGGGTCTCCTGTCAATACCAGTAATTTTTGCTGTGAGTACATATAATGTCCCTGAGATGTTCATTCTGGAGCTTTGTGATCAGCCACAAAGTGAATTTCTTGCTCATGCCTGCTCCACCTCTGTGTGCATTGATTCCAATGCAGGTAATGTCTTTAAAGGGCTACTGAGTCAGATCGTTGGTCTGTCAAGTTCGGTATTGTCTACTCTGGAAGTCAGCAGCTTCCCAGTGTCTCTCACCTCATCTGCTACCTGACCCCCTTTGACTGGACAGGCTGGGTCTTTGCACTCTCCCACGGAGCCACAGCCCTTCCCCTAAATGCAGCAACCAATATTGCTTCCCCTGTCCTGGCAGCACCCCTGTCAGGGCCACCCAGACTTATTCCTCCTGTTTGGAGGAGCTCTTCTGGGTGCCAGGAAGTCCCATCTAGGGCTGTTTGTGTCTGTGCCCTTGCTTCTTGCATCTTGCTCAGGCCCAAGCCCATTTGAGCCCCCTGCAGAATAGCGTTACTAATGAGCACGTTTCCTTGCTGAAAGATGCTGTCTGTGCATTATGGAAAGCAGTGGCAGGCCATATGGCTGAGCCACACACCAAACGAGGCACCCTGCCCGAGCCCAGCCTCTTAGCTCCAGTGAGAAACTGGCTTCTCCCCTGAGATCACTGTTCTAGTCAGCCTGCCAGTCCTCCACACCAACCCAAAGAGAGAAGAGCTCATTTGGAACAGGGCAGGGCTCAAAGCTGGGCTGCAACAGGGAAGCATCTGATGCCACAGCTTAGCCCTACTTGCTTTTTTCTAGCGGACTCCCTGCCTGCTACAAACACGCACAAACACACACGATTCAGTTTGTTGCTGTTTACCCTATAAATTGCCTGTATTATATTAGCCATTATAACCTGTGGGAGGGGCCCTGCATCTGCGGTGCTCCCGCTCCTATCTCGTTGGGAAATAATGCCTGATTAGAGATTTGCAGGCATCTGCTTCATTGAACAACTGCCACAGAGACATTAATAACTTATTAGAGAGTACTGCTTTCTCTCAAGCCTGTGCATGGTGCTTAGTCAAGCAGGGGGTAGATGGGAATTTTTTAAAAATTACTATCCCGCCCCCCCCCCCTTATTGCAGAGAATCCAGCGAAGCCAAATAAATCTGCTGGGACTGGCCAAGACTGAATCATGTGAGGCTAGTGGGAATGGGGGAAGATAGAAAACATACAGCTTTTCAGATATAGAAATACACATGCTTCTTTTTAAGTTAGGGGAGATTTTGCAGTGCAAGCCAAAACGCTGGGCCACTGACCAAACCATTCCTGAATATCCATTTCAGAATTCACCTTTCCTGAAGATCCAATGACCACTGTTCCATATCCAGATGCTGCTGACCTGCATATGCTTACTGTTACAAATCTCAGTTGCCAACTCTTAACATTTTCATTATTCAGTATACACTAGCAACATTGCAAGGTCTTGGGCTCTGGAGACATTGCTTCTTGCGGGCTCATCCCCTTCATCTCAACATTTTTAATGCGGTTATTTGCTTTTTGCCTGGCACAAATGTGCTTAGTTAACAGTGAAGACCCAAAGTCATTAGACAGAGACAGCACTTCTCCAGCTGAATAGGTACAGTTGGCGGCTGCACTCCAGAATTTGATAGAAAGCCTTTTTGAACTGGCAATTCATATACAGAATGAGGAATGAGGTGCTGTACTTTTCCAGTCAGTACAAATGAAGGGTGAGGGAGTGTTAGAGAGCGGGAGAATGGCCGCTAGATGCTGATTAAAGCTTTGATCTTGCTGCTAAAAGGGTCATGGTAAATTGTCCTGTGCCAGTAGAGTGAATTCCAGCCATTAGATGGCAGCACCCCACCCCAAGGAAGGCATTTGTAGCCATGTTGGTTCCACAGTACGTGATGGTAGACTTAACAGAAGACAATTGTTGAAATTTGTGAATGCTGTGAATGCTGATGGAGTTTAATTTAAAAATTCACTGTCAGGTCCTGTGGAATTTTCCTTTCTCAATTAAACATTTAAAAAATATATATTTTGTAACATCCAGCTTGATGAAGAGTTCTGTTGAACTCAGAAGCTCACACTGTTATATATGTCATTTGGGTGGTCTTAACAGAAAGTGTTATGTGGATTGTGTTCTGTTTGACAGACAAGGGGATTACAGCTGTTGAGTGAGGCTTCCCCTCCTTACTGGTATCAGTGGCATTGACGTTCCTTATGTACCTTCTTTCAAGATTTATATCTCACCTTTCCTTGCACTTAAGGCAGCCCACTTCACAGTCAATGATGCAATCTAATAACAAGCCAACAATTGGGAGCCAAGTGGCAAAGTAAACATCAAGGCATGTGACAAAGTACACAATTCAGAAGCAACTGCGATAAACATTATGTCTCTGCCTGTGTAGATGCAAAGCATACTTGTTCCTCCCAAGGAACTACAAGTCCCATTGCTGTTGATGTTGCTGAGCCACGAGGCAGCAGAAAGTGTTTAGGTGCAGCCACAGCTTAAGCAGTCAGTAGCCAGAGTCAGCTTATTTATATCTTCTGTGCCTTCCTCTGTGGAGGTCACAGAAAGGTGCATGAATTCTTTCAGAATGTGTGTGTATTCTTCTAGATAGATGGATGGATCTATGTTATGGGTTGGCTCCCAAGCTTGCTCTTGCTCTTGTATGAGCAGAAAAGCCAGAAAAAGTCCCTTGTAAGTTGCTTGCCCTAAGTAAGATTTATTGTATCCCTACTGGTGTTTCTGCTTGTGGAAGATTTTGTGCAATTAATTTCTGGACACTATAATCCACAGGGAAGAAAGCGCTAGGTGTTGCACAAGATCTGCTGTGCACAAACTCCATTTATGCCTTTGCTTGTGAACTGATGGATCCAAGCCTGTATCTGTTTCTTCAGCCCATAACTGTGTAGACTTGCCTGTGGAACGTGCACAATCCCTATTACTGTGACATTTTATGGCCCAGAGATTTCTGCCAGCAATCTGGTGCAACAATGTATGACTGGCAAATTCTCAGCCCCCACCATAAGAACCATATCATGAAGAATAAAACTGACACATACCGGCATACATTGTTGATAGTGTCTTTATGCACCACACACTGTCAAATGGAAACCCAAGTTTTACCATCCCAGCTGCAAGGGCTCCCTCTCTTTTGCACTGCAGATCTGGCTGGAATGGCCACACAGAACTGAAGGCAGCCATACATTTGTGCCCAGAAGAGGAAACTACTATTAATATTATTATTTATTTAATTTATAGACTGCCCTCCCCTGAAGGGAATTGTGGCTTCTTATTCCGAATAAGGTTTTTATGAGAAATATTTCACAAGCTACGTTCCAAAGTGCCACGTGCTGCTAACAGCAGAAGAGCTGCACTTTGTCAAACAGCACTCAGTTTCATCTTTTTTCTTGCTTCTAGTTCCAAGCAACGTCTCATTCCTGAACGTTGCACCTGACAGAGTGGCAGAAAAGCTGGAGTCTACAGCTTGTGTGCATCTCTCTCTTTTCAACACACCAGCCCTGCCAGTCCACTTGCCAAGACAAGGGGCACAGTGGGAAGTTCAAATGGCAAGCTGGCCAGGCGGACCACTTGGCTTGGACCTGGCTAGAGCCAGCACAGAAAGTGGCAATAGAGGCCCCCACACCCACTGCTGGGCAGATCTAAGCGAAGCAGCCCATATGGCACTGCCAGCACCACTAGGGCTTGGCTCAGCTGGCTCCTGTCAGTGGCCATCCAGGACAAAGGCCCTGCAGGGACTTTCCTGGCAAATTCAAGAGCCAGTCTGCTCCAGTCCCCCAAGCTTTCCCCATTCCATTATGTGTGGGCTGGAAGGGCTGTACTGTGGAGAGACGGACATACTTCTGTCCACAAAATGGTGGGGCTGCTCCTATACAGAAGAAGCTTTGGGTTGTTGGCATTTCCCCCTTTCTAAAAGCCTCAAGGAACATTCTCACACTTAAAAGATACAGTTTTATTCATGTATGCAAGCATGCATGAAACTTTTATAAGGTCCAAAAATTTAACATTTACTTCAAAGGGTATATCACAGATAATGGGTATGACAACTGTACAACTACATTCCACTTAGCACATACAACCCCAATGAACACGTGAGCAGAGAAAGAGAGAGAGAGTATAAAATGCATTTTCCCAGATACAAAATCAAGTATGCTCATCCTTCAATAAGTGAGTTAACAAATTTACATTTACTATTCTAAAAATAAATGTGAAGCAAGTCATTGTGCCGTTGTAGCAAAACCCAAAAAAACACTGATGGGGCAGGCTGTTGCAAACATCTCTATGAGAATTTCAGATGCTTTCAAGCTAGTTGATGCATTTGGGCTTTCCCTCCACCCCCCTTTATTTTCCTTTCTTGGGAGATCACATTTTTGAAGGCTGAAACTAAAAAAAAAAACCAACACCATTGTTTGCTGTCTCTGTTCAAATGTCTTGGGTTTAGATTCATTTTCATGTGACAACTCCTGAGTTTCTGAGTCTTGAAATTGAGGAGCTTGTCATAGTTTGCAGTGTAGAATGCTATCCATTATTGCTGACTACGATGCTTGCAAAAATGTGCAGTTTCCTCCCTGCAAGATAGAACACAATGAAGAGCAGGTTCATGAAGTGCCATCTTTCAAACACACTGTTGAAGATGTTTAAACTTGACAGTCTTAGATATCCACTTTGGTCTAAAATTAACTTGAATGCTCACTGAAAAGAGGCCCTAAATTAAGGAATGTCACCTAATACTGTGTTGCTTTTCTTAATACTATAGATCTGTGTATATTCAATTATACTGATATCTTTGGAAAAAATTACCACCATTGGAATTCCTTCTCTACCTTGGGCTTTGCCCTTAATGGCAGTCATTTCAGAGAATGTGGTGCTCCGAGTCTGTGCTTGGAAATAGCTTAGTAATTCCACAGGATCCCAGGAGACACTCCATGCAAGAAATCCTTCGTAATGTCCTCTGCTATGTGATATCCCATCATGGCTTCTGTAGCTATTAGGATTGTCATCAATTCTAGCAACATTAAGACTTGCAATTCAGAAATGCTGCTGCTGGGAGACCTATTACAACTGGAGCCTGAAACAAATTGTGGAAGGGGGTTATAATTTGGAAATCCTACCCCATCTCCCAAAATCTCCAGGATTCCCTAAACTCTCAGCAGACTGATTTATCCTTCCTTCCCCTCCCCTTCTTTCCAGTAACTGACAATCCACTCTCTCCATATTTTGTCTCACCTAGAGCGG
>NW_015174861.1:0-983 GCF_001447785.1 Gekko japonicus
TGGAAGATGGACTTGGCAACCCTAAGCAGTCCTAGACTACTCCATCTAGTCGGCTTTGTTAAAGTAAAGCAGTTCATTCTTGCCCATTTACCTGCCCATAAAAATTTCAATGTTTTTTGTTGCCAGGTTTTCAGGTCTTTCGAAGACAATGGGACAGGTACAAGAATTTATTTTAAAAGGGTTATTTTTTCTACCAGAGTGAAATTTAGCTTGTTCCACTGTCCCAAGGTGATTTTAACTTGCCCTGAAAGAATTACTAGAATATAAGTCTGACAAATTCAGAGGAATATTCAAATCCAAGATCTTTCCATTTGTTTTCCACCCATTTGAAAGGGAATGTTTTTTGTTGGCAGTCTTTTTGGTCATTAGAAATATATATGGGATATATTTCTGACTTCTTGTAGTTTACCGAAAAACCTGTAACAGAACCAAATTGATTTAGGTGAGAGAGGAAACCCTTGCCTGGTCCCTCTTGATAAATGCAATTCGTCTGATCTGTAATTGTCACGACTCAGGTGGGGTGTCACCTGACGCTGCCACCACGCTCGATTTAGGTTCCCTTGAGAAGGCCCAGAGTACCCTCCCAAGACCTTCAGACCTCCCTTTAGGCCGAATAACAGGTGTGAGGACCAGGCAGAGTAAAACAAGGAAAAGGAGGTCAAACAACAAGGTGCAGAATAATAACAGTAAGTGGGTGAAAAGAAAAGAATTAAAATGCCCTTACGCGTCTAAATATACTGTCCCTAGCTCACTATCTCAAGTGGCCTTACACTACTCACTAGGGTTGCCAAGCCAAAAAAACTCACTGGTGGGGGAACTTCGCAGGGCTCCGGGAGCTGCCTCTGGATGCGCGCGCGCCACCAGCACGTCACAGGAAGTGATGCGTGACGTCGACCACGTTGAGGGCGTGGCCCCAATCGTCAGAGGGAAAACCATAGAGTTTTCCCTCTGATGATCTGGGCCACGCCCCCAACGTGGTTGAT
>NW_015174861.1:1193-1391 GCF_001447785.1 Gekko japonicus
CCGGTTTGTGATATAAAGTTTGAATAGTTTGTCTAAATATGGGACCAAAGCCCATTGCTGAAAGGAGTTCCTGAAGATACAGGGGTTCCACCCTGTCAAAGGCTTTCTCAGCGTCTGTTGACAGGAGAATAGAATTTATTTTATCCATTTTACAAAAATTAATAATATTTAACGTTTTCCGGATACTGTCAGCAATGG
>NW_015174861.1:4632-6311 GCF_001447785.1 Gekko japonicus
CGGCGAGGCCAGCTACAGAGCGTTCCCTGCGCATGCGCAGGGGACGCTCTGTCACTTTTGGGGGGATTTAAACATCCCCCCGAAATTTTTTTCAACTTTTTTTATTTTTGTGCACACGTGGGGACTGGCCCACGTATGCACAAACCTCCCCCGGCCCCCCAGCTGCCCCCTCCGTGCTGATTTAAGTATCCGCACGCTGATTTAGCGATCCGCACTCCGGGGGCAACTTGGCTATTAGATATATAGATTTAATAGTAAAGCAGTATTTTTTAGTCTGCAATTCACCAAATTTTATAACTAATTTGCCTACCTTAACCTATACTTCATATAGGGATGAAATATGATATATGCTTTACTCTAATTACAACAAACAAAAATATTTTAATAAGAATATAACGAGGGTGTTTAAATACCCTTAGTCCTAAAAATAATCTGGTGTAACGCTTTTTATAAACAATAAGCCTCTAAAACATATAGGATTTTAGCCTATTCCTCTATATTATATAAAGAGATCTAAATTATATAAAGAAAAAACAATAGTAAGAAAAAACACTTTCATTCAGTACAGCATTTAAAAAGGAGCTTAATAAATTCACATCAAATTCATACATCCAAAAATATAATCTGTTTTTTTTTCTTTTCCATTGTGGGTTGAAAAAGGAAACTTATTATTTTTATACACGTTTCTAAAAAAAATATTCAGAGTATGTCCTCATATAATTTCCACGTATTATAGTAAGACAAAAAAACGACAAGAATAACTTAAAAGCAATACTGTGCATAACACTGAATTATCTTAACAACAATATATAGATCTCTATGTTACTATTCAAAAGCTAGAAATCCAGTGTTGAGCAAAAGATGGAGTGCTGTGTGTCTGGGTCCATCTTAAGGGTTCAGGAGATAGTGTTCTTCTTCTTGCGTAAGTTGTAGTCCCAATGAGGAGATAAGTGCCTTCCCAGTGATAGCATCAGATGCCTGATAAAGTAATCCATTACGATATACATGTATATTGGAAGTGGGACTCCAGCGGAGTTGGATTTTAGCTATGAAAAGTTTTGCCGCAATTACATTAAGGCTACAACGTTTGTCCAAGGTCTCTGCAGACAAGTCTAAAAGGACCTGCACTTTATTTTCCTTACAGGGGAGAAATCCTCGTATACGTGCCTCTTTGAGTATTTTGTCCCTAGTTCTTGGGTATAAAAATTGTGCTAACATATCTCTAGGGTGGCCTTTACGAGCTGTGGCCAGCAGCACCAAGTGATAGGCTTTAGTGATGATGGGCGCCTTTCCCTCCTCTAATTCCAATACGGTTGCCAGCCAGGTAGAGATATACTGTGCCACCTCTTTACCCTCCTCCGCTCCCTCTTCTATCCCTTTAAATTTCAAGTTATATTGCCTCCAACAGTTCTCTAAGGAAGAAAGTCTAGATGCTGTTTGTTTTTCCGAGGACTGAAGCGTCTTTACCTCTTCCTGAAGTGTTAGGGTTAATTCTGCATTGTTCTCCACGATCTTGGAGGTATCGTCCAAGTCCTTCATTAAGTCGTTTAATTGAGTTTGCAACGGTTGAAGGAGATACGCTTTTGTTCGAGGCTTCTCTTGTAAAATATGTTTTTACAGTTGACGTAGATGCCATATTCTTGTTGGCTTTCTCCTTAGAGGATCTTCCCATAGTTTTC
>NW_015174861.1:6322-26571 GCF_001447785.1 Gekko japonicus
AGGAATTCATGAAATAAATCTGTTTGTAGTTGATTTAAGGAGAAACAGGCTGGGAGCTCGCTCAGATTGCGTCCGCCATATTCCGCGACGCTCCGCCTCCCCCCTGCTGCACTCCTTTTATCACAGGTATACTATCTGTTAAAAGACCTTTCCTTGACCACCTGACCTGTGGAGTTGTGCTAGTGTAATTGAATCAAATACAATAAATGTTTTGAAATTGCATACTTTTATAGCTTGGCCCACAACTTTTTCTGCTTATAGTATCAAATTTCAATTTTAAGTCAAAAAAGGCAGCATATAGTCCATTTATCTTTAAATATTTCTCAGCCAAATGTGACAAGATTATCCTGTTATACATTATAGAATAGCCCTTCCTGAAGCCAAATTGTTCAGGTCCCAAAATATTTCAATTGTCCATCCAAGACTTCAATTTGAATTCCAAATGTATGGCATACAATTTGCCCAGCACAGAAAGCAAACTACTGGGCCTGTAAGTCACAGCATCTAATCGAGTACCCTTATTTTTGTAGATAGGTACCACCATTGATGACTGCCAGTCTGCAGGGATTTCACCTGTTTGATCTAACATAGTGGGGGAAAACAGCCAGAAGTGAAGCT
Organism: Gekko japonicus; assembly: GCF_001447785.1. Taxonomy (NCBI): domain Eukaryota; kingdom Metazoa; phylum Chordata; class Lepidosauria; order Squamata; family Gekkonidae; genus Gekko; species Gekko japonicus. The sequence continues at coordinate 6,941 of NW_015174861.1, forward strand.
CACCAAGTGGAACTTAAGAGGAACAGTTCAGAGAAAATGCCATCTAGACCTGCAGCCTTGCCAGGTTTTAGGCGATGTAGGGTTGCCATGTTCCTTCATCGCTCCGGCAGGGGGATTGGAGGAGGGGTGTTCTAGGAATTCTATTTTTATCATCTTAAAATGCTTTTCAACAACACATACCGTTGTGTTTAGATTAGATGTATATAACAGGTGAATGTCCACACAATTATGTCATGATTGGGGGGGTACATGGGAGGTCAACTGATAAAGATAACTGACACAACCAATCTGAAGGTAGGGTTACCAACTTCCAGGTGGGGTATGGAGATACAGATGAGTTCCCCTGAAGAAAACAGCTGCTTTGGAGAGTGGGCACTGTAGTGTATTCTGAAGCTGCCAGGAATACCTAAAGTGTATTGTGAAACACCTAATTGGGAAGCTATGTTAAGCTTCGTCTTGAACAAGGATTGAAGTCCAAGACTTAAGCGGCCAATCAGGTTCGCATGTATATAAGCGGGAAAGACTCTGATTGGTCCATTATGCGCTCAACCTGATAGGTTGATATCTGTATAGTAGGTGTGGCTACATTAGCCCGGAATGTTTAAATACCGAGCAGCTGCAATGGAAAAGCTGTTCGGGCTATCAGAAGTTGTACCGTGTTAGAGAAGTGATTGTCGAGCTGAAATAAACCTGAGTTTTGCTGAAATCACTCTCTGACTATTTTGTTAAGCACTGGACTTAACAGGCACTATGGTGGCTTCACATCTCTCCTGAGCTCCCTTCTATCCCCAAACTCTGCCCTCCCCAGGAATCACCACCAAGTCTCCAGGCATTTCCCAAGCAAGAATTGGCAACCCAATATGAAGGCCTGTTTATGAGCACTTCTACAGTTCCAGAGGGATTGCTATATCAGGTCTATATGAAAATGGCTTGTGTAACAACCTTATTTATTTAACCGTATTTATATTATTTTATTTTAACCTTATTTAACCTTTATTTACCTAACCTCATTTATTTATTTAATCAATTTGTATCCCACCTTTCTCCCCAGTGGGGAACCAAAGCCGCTTACATCATTCTACTCTGTTCCATTTTATCCTCACAACAACCCTGTGAGGTAGGTTAGGTTGAGAGGCTGAGAGAGGGTGACTGGTCCAAGGTCACCCAGGAAGCTTCCATGGTTCAAGTGGGGATTCCAACCCAGATTTCCCAGGTACTAGTCTGACACTCTTAACCACTACACTCTCACAAGTTTGTGCCCCACGGCCCCCACCAATCTGTTAGGCTTTACAGTACCACTAGCTTTCTTTTTCTTTTTGGAAAGTGAAATTCTTAATACAATTTTTGTTTTTACCGTTCAGTAGCAGCATGAGGAAACCACACACTGACAACCTTGGTCTGGGAAAGATGGGGGGGGGGCCCTTCAAAATAAAAATTAAAGACTTTCCTTCATAACCAGGATATCCTTTCTATTCAGTCATGTGGGGCATGATGGCATCTGCTTTACAAATAGGGGACATGATATGTGGAAAAATCAATCCTGCTTTCTCTTAGTTGCTCAGAGAAATTACCGCAGGGTAATTCATACTTCCTGTTCTGAATCTTGTGCCGAGTCGTGGCTCAATTAACAAAGGAGTTTTCTGTTCTTTGAAGACCTCTTTCCCCTCCTGTTACTGAAATCCACAAATCCTTAACTAGTTCTTGAAAGCAGCTGATTTGTCCCACCTGTAATTAGCTAGTGACCTTTGTAGGGTTTGTGGGGCACAGGGCCAAGAGAGTCTGCCCTTTTCCTCTCCTGTCCTACAGATCCATCTCTTCCATGCAGCTTCGGGTTCAGTTTTTCATCCAGTTCCCCACCTAGCGGGACTCTCTGAATATTGATCTGTAATGTAGAATGGCTGGGCGGGACTAGGCTGTTTTCCTCGAAGCTACACTGAGAGTTAATACTGGAAAGAGTCCCTGCTCTTATGTGTCCTTCACCAGGGAACTGAGTGGGGAGGGAGAGACCAGGCATATCACCATCCTGGACTTTGACTACGAGCAGAACTTTTGTCTGCTCTATTCAGCTAAACAGAGCAGAGGAGCAGCTTCTACTGGTAGCGTCTGGCTGAGCTGATCAACACCCACACCTTGTGAGCAGGTAAAGGGGACATGGAGGGGTAGGTGGGTTGGCTCCAATGTTCCCTCTAAGCTGTGGAGTCTTGTGAGCAGAAATTCTACTTTGTGAGCTACTGGCATTAAAGTTGTGAGCGACCTGTATGGTCCTGCAGCCTTGTGAGTGGGCATGAGAGGGAACATGCCCATTTTGAAGCCAGGTCCAGTTCTCCAGGGTGCAAGCTGGAGCTTTGTTCTACTCCTGGAAGCTGAAATCTTGTATGTGAAAGATAACAGTGAGGTTTTTTTTTAACCATTTAAAGTTTTATTTTCAAAATATCAGATACAGCAGAAATGGGATAAACGCATAAAACTACAATTTCTTATAAAACAAGAAAAGGAGAAAAACATTCAAGACGATTTCCAAAGTCATTAGTTAACATTACACAAACTACGGTAAATCCAGTTTTAGCAAACAAAAGTCAGAATGGTCGTTACCGGCATAACATTAACTAGGTAGCAATCGTATCAGAGTTGAACATAGAAATAGACTGTAATATTAACACTTCCATTGGGTGGGAATGGTGGAAAACTGACTCACTGCGTGACATAAGATCTATAATAGGGTACCATAATTCCACAAAATGAGATATGTAGAGGTCAGAGCTTGTCTGGTTTTGTTGATCTAGAATCTTATCCATTACATAAAAGTCCCATATCCGTTTATACCATGCCGAGAATGAGGGGGGCTTGCTGCTTTTCCATGATGCTGCTATAACAAAACGTGCAGCAGCACATAAAAGTGCTATCAAATCTTTTCTTATTGGCAGTATATCTGTTTTATGCCATAAATTTAAAAGCAGCAGTTCTGGACAGAGAGTGAGGGCTGTCACGTTGGATCCCAAGCCCCAGTTTCACAGCAAAATATTTTAAAGGAATATAATTTTAAATCTTAAATTCAGTGTCCAATTCTGCCATTGTCTATTTTTTTTTAGTGAATCCATACTTCTATTCTTCTTTGATCATTCCTTCTTATTAGTTTGATTGACCTGGTTTGCTACACTGGGGTGTCTCCCCGCCTGACTTGCTGATAGGGAATTCTTTGGGAGGGGGCTTTGTGGGGCCCACCAGCTAATTAAATGGAAGTACAGTGCAGGTGGTAAGTTGGAGCACTTTGGGGGCAGCCCAGGAGGGAGGGGCCCCAGAAGAAACACGAGGGGGCCAGGCCCCATGGGCCCCATGTTAGCTACAGGCCAGAGGAGCAGTGGCATCCCGGTTTTATGGTTGTCTCTGCATGTCTTCAGAGAGCAAGCCAACAGTTGTGCAATTCTGAAATCCCCTCTTTAGCCTTGCATTGGATCACACAGCAAAGACATGCTGAGCAGTTAGAACAGTTGTGTGTGGACTTTGCTCAAAGGTAACTGCAAAGGCTCACCCTAGAACAGGATGTTCTTCTCCAGCTGAAGGGCAAAGCCCATGGCAGAGGCTCCATTCCCCCATGTATCCAGTTCAGACCGTGTGGCCTGCTTGGGCTCCACGCGGTCAGGAGCAAACGTCGAGCTTCGCTCAAAGAGACAATGGACTATGCGGATCCTAGCCCGCACCAATCAGGGGGCTAGGTTCGCGGCTGAGAGCCTATGGAACTCTCGGCCACTGTAAATAACCTATTAGGAAGTGGGGGGGGTGTTTTGGGTGGCGGTTTCCAGGGGAATATAAGCCGGCCTGCGAGCCGGCCAAGGTGTCTTGTTCCTGATCGAATAAAGTACGCTTTGCTGAAATTACTCTCCGTCTGCGTACTTTTCAGTAAATCTGTTTTCCCAGCAGCAGGGACTTCTGTGAACATCATCTGAAAAATAAAATATCTAAGGTTGTGGTCGCACAGGCCAGAAAAATGGGGTGGGGTGGGGAAGCAAGGCTATTGGAAAAAGTGCAGAAAAGGGCAACTGGAATGATAAAAGGTTGGAACACTTTCCCTATAAAGACGCTTGGGGCTGTTTAGCTTGGAGAAATGACGGCTGAGGGGTGACATGATTGAGGTTTATAAGATTATGCATGGAATAGAGCAGGTTGAGAAAGAAGTACTTTTTCCCCTTTCTCACAATACAAGAACTCGTGGGCACTCAATGAAATTGCCGAGCACTAAGGTTAAAACAGATAAAAGGAAGTACTTCTTCACCCAAAGTGATTAACACATGGAATTCACTGCCACAGGAGGTGGCGGCTACAAGTACGGACAGCTTCAAGAGGGAATTAGATAAGCATATGGAGCAGAGGGCCATCAGTGGCTATTAGCCACAAGGTATAGATAGGGGCTCTGGGGCAAGTGATGCTCTGTCATCTTGGTGCTTGGGGGGGGTCAACAGTGGGAGGGCTTCTAATGTCCTGGCCCCACTGCTGGACCTCCTGATGGCACCTGGTATTTTTGGCCACTGTGTGACAGAGTGTTGGACTGGATGGGCCATCGGCCTGATCCAACATTGGCTTCTCTTATGTTCTTATTTCCTTTGGAGGAATTTGACCCACAGTTGCACGATCACACCTCCCTTTGAAGCTGTGGGTGTGGTCCATCAGCGTGTGATGATACGCAAGTGTGGGTGAGTCGGGTTTTGTGTGTGTGCCGTTTTCCCCCATGTGCTTAACCAAGGGATTGATGAATGACATCGCTGCACGGAGGTCTCCCTATGGAGTTTGCGATGATACACATACTGCGAAGGGGGGGGAAACAATGGCACAGAGTCCGGATGGCCTGATCAGACCATCCCGACACCATGAGAGCACGCTGGAGCAATCAGACATAGAAAAGTCCGTCTTTGGTTGCAACCCATTTACTGCCAGATTTTCCCTGGTTTCTTTTAACTCGGCTTCTGTGGCAAAGCAGAACAAGTTGCTGATGGCTGCGGGGCACTTCCCAGATGTTGTTGTCTGGTTGCGCCCTTTAAATCTGCCCGGCATTCGTGCCTGTCTTGGGTCTAATTGTGTGTATGATTGCAGCCTAACTGATGCAAATTGATGGAAACCATCCCTAGTGGGAGTGGCTGGGCTGCAGCTTTACTCTGAGGCAGCAGATGCTAGAAGCCATGGGATTTGCTTCCTGGTAGCAACCAAAAAAGAGTGGTCCCGTCATTTCTGCATCCTGCCGTCATGTATGAAGATAGGAAGCTGCCTTATAGAGAGTCACTGTTATTGCTCCATCTAGCTCAGTATTATGTCTCTCTGGTAGACGTTTTGACAGGTGCTGAGCAGAGAAATGTCTTTTCCAACACCTGGTACCTGACATCAGTTTCTTTTTAAACTGAAGATGCTGGGCCTGGACCTTCTGCGTGCAAACCGTGTGATCTTTTTCGAAGCCAGCAGCCTTGAATCAGCCATCCTGGGGCATAAGTTGCTTCCATACAAGGAACAGAAGAAACCCCCTGAATTCAATGGGAATGTTCATTCTGAATATGAATCATGTGTAGGGTTGGCAACGGCCTGGAACAAGAAATCTGTCCTGTCCCTTTAATACTGGCTTGATGAGATTTTATTTTACCTGATGGTATTATATGCCTCCATGCCATGAAATGCTTCTGCTTGCCATTCCACATGTGAAAGGGGCACGAATATGTTTCTCTAGGCTAGCTGGCAACTTTATGGGCTTCTTTCTGCAGATTTAAAAAAAAAATCCTCCTTGACCGGGTGTTCCAGGGTAGCTGCAGATGCTCCACCCACTGTCAGTATGGGAGGAGGGTGGAGCTAAGCTCTGCTTTCAGAATGGCAGGCCTCTCACTGCCACGCCCCATCACCCCCACTTGGCCCTCTAAAAGGAAGGTTGCCAACCTCCAGGTGGTGGCTGGAGACCTCCTGGGATTACGACTGATCTCCGGGTGACAGAGATCAGTTGCCCTGGAGAAAATGGCCCCTTTGGAACGTGGACTCTATGGCGTCATACCCCACTGAAGCCTCTCCCCTCCCCAAACCCCATCCTCCTCAGTCGCCACCCCCAAAATCTGCAGGTATTTCTCAAGGTGGAGCTGGCAACCCTATTTAAAAGGCTTTTTCCTTTCCCAGCTGAACTACTACCTGGCTTCACAGTGCAGCTCAGCTGGGAAATGGAGATGAAAAGCTTCTGGGTGGCAGGAAGGCTTGCCGTAGTTGATGTTGCACCATGTGTATTTGTGACAGAGGGAAAGGGGTCAGGGAGTTGCAGCAGCAGGGTGATTCACTGATTCACAAGGCCTTTGCTGCTGCAGAGATTTGTTTTCACACCCCCATGAAGATCGCTCCAGCCACAGTTATCTTTGGTTCTACACCCCACAGAGCCTGAGATAACATAGCCTGGAGCACTGTTGTACACGCTACATAATGCACTTTCAATCCACTTTCAATGTACTTTGCAACTGGGTTTCGCTGTGTGAAATGGCAAAATCCACTTGCAAACGATTGTTGAAGTGGACTGAAACTGCGTTATTTAGCATGTGTGAAAGCGCCCAACAGTGTGATTTCTCATCTCAATATAATGTGGACTACTAAACCCCATCTAGGGTTCCTCCCTCTCTGGCCTAAATTAGCATGAGTTAGGATTGTACAGTGGTGTTTTATGCAGTGCTGCATGGGTGAATTTTCATATATATCTAAATGCATTGACATTATGAATGTGTTGTCTGTGTTTTGATCCCAGAGGTGTGAGAAGCCTTGCAAACATATCCTGATGTGTAGCCCTTACCAATTCCAGAGTAACCAGAAACCAGACAGAACTTTTGTCTCACATTTGGTCCTCTTGGGAGGAATTATATAAAACTGTGAGTTAATTATGTCCTCCTGGCCCTCTACTCACTGAAAGAAAACATGGAGTTGGACTTCATGTAATTCAAGGCACCCCAGGTCCTGTTCCTGATTTGGATCAGGCATGTTACAAAATGAGGTTATGAAACCCCACCCCCACCCCCACCTTGTCCTGGGAGTCTGGAGCAGGGGGCTAATCCTCTAATACCTAATGTCTGGGTAACAGGGACCAAGGGTCTGTCATGTGAGAGGAAGCTGAGCAAAAGTTTCCCAGGGCTTGGAATGGGATCCATGAGCTGCATTAGCTCCATAAAGCTCAGAGATTAATGTGATACCATCAGGGAAATAGTTTCCCAAAGATCTGTTTCACTAGCACAATTGCACTGGGTGTTTTCACAGTCTTGTGTCTTGGTGAAGCTCAGCCGAGGAGACTACAGCTAGGATGCCCTGCTTTGATTCTTAGCTCTTTCAGAGGTTGGGGGCAGGTGAGCCCAAGCCACCTGTGCCGGTCTCTTTCTTTAGAGTGGCTCTCTTTTCTGTATCCTGTTTGCTTAAATGAATGTACTTTAAAAAGTTAGGCTTCCTAATTTCTTCTTTACCCTTGAGGGAAATCCCTACTTCTATTATTCTTTGACCGTCCTGATTCTGGACACAAGGCCCAATTAACTCAGGCATTCCCAGGAGTGCTAACTTTTTGAAAGCACGTAGGTGTGTGAAGATGGAAAACTTGTGTGATTTGTACAATGCCAGTGTAACTTGGATTTGGTAGGGTCAGATCCAAATGTTGAACCGTTATACAAATCAATGTGTGCATGGATCCATCTTCACCCAGCTATGCTTTTAAGCAGCTGTCGTGCTTTCAAAAGAATACTAGAAGTGAAGCACACCTCAAGGAACAGTTAAAGGATATTAAAATTAAGTGATTAATCTGTATTGACTGTCTCATATTTTGAAGGTGGACAGATCACTTTTTTCTCTCTGTCTCAGATTTGTCCCTCTCATGTCTTTATGCTAGGATCTGTTTCTACCAGAAGATGGAGCTGGAATCCTGCTACCTTCTGATGCTGTTATCCCCTCTAATCCCAATCACACCCTGGCTGGTGCCTGCGGCCTTGTCCAGGATGGGTTGTCATAGCAACCAAAGGCAATCCTGGAGAAGGGACGTCAGAATACATATTTCCGTAGCACACTGTAGGAAGGTGCACGTGAGGCCCTACTAGAGGTGTTATAGTATGGTATGAACAAAGTTTGAGCCCAGTGGCACTTTTAAGACCAACAAAGTTTTATTCAAGGTATAAGCTTTCGCATATGCACACAGTTCTTCAGATACAAGGAAATGGAAATTACCAGACCGTACATATAGGTTGAAGAGGAGCAGTAAACTAGCATACAGCATAATGAAGATGTTTAACAGATTCAAGGACCAAACAGGAATAACAAGCTTAGTTTATGTGGTTACCATTTGTTTGGGTTTAATTCCAGGGGAAAACATAGTGAAGGAAATCAATATGTCAAATTTGGAGATTGATGGGCGGATGTGTCCTTAATTGTGGGATGCTGAGAGTAATTAACTGAGACCTTGCCAGTATAGTATCATACTGTTTGAGATGGCATGACTCCACAGTCAAATACTTCAGTTGGAGCTTTGGGAAAAGTTTGCATCTACCTGCTAGTGCAAGGATAAGAGAAGAGTCATGGACTGTACTTCTGACGAGTCAAGTCTCCCCTAGAGGGTAATACAAATAGTTTTGATCCCAGTCATAGACAGTCCCTGACTACTCTACTGACTTCTCCAACTCTTTTGCTGAACAGAGCTGGTTCAGATTACATGCCCACACTGTCCCTCCCCCCCAATTAGGCTTGTATCCTTGTATTTAAGTGGTCTCACTCTATTTTTATTTTCCCCCCTCCGTGTCTATAGCACTATACCAGAAAGGCAGAGGTGTGGAGAGATTTATTTACTTATGTACTTTATTTATACCCCATTTTGCTATTCTTTAAGGACCCAAATCGGTTTACATTGTTCTCCTTTCTTCCTTTTTATCCTCACAATAACACTGCATGGTAAGTTGTGTGTGACTGGCCCAAGGTCACCCTGCAATCTCCCATGACATAGTGGAAATCTGACCCTACTTCTCCCAGACCTTAGTCTGATACTCTAACCACTACACCACACTGGCTTTCATGTCAAAGGAGGAGTCTCAGAAAGAAGGGTGCTTTGTGTTACGGTTACTGATGGTAGGAGACGGCAGCAATGTGCTGAGGTATTGATGTTTGTGTGAACAGTTGGTAAGAGATCTGGCATCTATGCCCACATTGCAAACACATGTAAAAGACTGTTTACCACTGCTCAGAGTCCAGCAGGCTAGTATCTAGAATGTTTTATTGTCAATCTCTATGGCCCACTCAAGCAGTGGTTCTTAATCTTTAATTCACTACCATCCACCAAGTACCCAACATTCTAACCAGGGCTTTTTTGTTAAAAAAAGCCCAGCAGGAACTCATTAGCATAATTGGCCACACCCAACAGCAGAAACGTATTATCTTATTAGGCCACACCCCTGACAGCACAGTTCATTAGCATATGAGGCCACACCCCCGTGTTACCAGACGTGTGCTCACCTAGCCACACCCACCCTTTGCTTCTTATTCTGTTTACCTTGTTTGTTGTCACCAGGGCTTTTTTTGTAGCAGGAACTCCTTTGCATGTTAGGCCACACGCCCCTAATGTAGCCAATCCTCATGAGTTTCTGCTGTTGGGTGTGGCCTATTATGCTAATGAGTTTCTGCTGAGCGTGGCCAACTCAGGAGCCAGCCGGAACTCCGTTCCTGCCCCAAAATAGCCCTGATTATAACTGAATGCCTCCCATGCTACAAGTTAAAAAAGGACATTAAACCATCCCTTTGGACAAGGTAACTTACTTTATATAGGTATATTTATGTGCCGCAATCCTATACTTCCAGCTGTTTCCGCTTATCCCTGCAGGCCTTTGGCTAGATTCTCTGCTATGTGGCTCTACGTGCTGCTCGTGAGCTTCCTCTGGGCTGCAGTTTGGTTCTTCCGTGACCGGCAGATGTTGAGCTCCTTCAAGGATAAGTATGTTTTCATCACGGGCTGTGACACCGGCTTTGGGAACATGCTGGCCAAGCGACTTGACAAGAAGGGTTTTCATGTGCTGGCAGGCTGCCTAACCCTAAAAGGGGCAGACAGCCTGAAGCGGGCCACATCGCCAAACCTTCGCACCATGCTGATTGATGTCACCAACTCTGAGAGCATCCGCAAAGCAGTGGAGTGGGTGCAGACTGAAGTGGGTGGAAAAGGTGAGTCTCACCCAGTGGGTATCAGGAAGAAAACATAGGCTGAGACAGGGCTGGTGTCAGCAAACTCTGAGGTGGAGCAGCTGCCAAGGCCCAGAGTTTCTGGCAAGACCTACTGCTGCTGCCGCCCCTTGCACATTCTCTTGCTAGCACTCTATTACCCATGCTCCCTGCTTGTATGCACTGCCTGGTGCCACTGGAGGAAGGCCTGCAGCCAGCTGTGAGCATGGGCAGTGGGAGTGCTTATGAGCAGAGAAGGCAGGGACACTCAAGCCAGGGGGAGGCATGCAGGTGGGTTAATTAATTAATTATTGTATGGAATTGTGTGCAGAATAGCTAGGAGATCCTAAGACTGCCTGGCAGCAGAAGTTCTAGCTCTTTAGTGTTATGCACCACTAGGTGGCGAGCTAGACTTTGTTTTTAAGGCAAGAGACATTCCAGAGGTGGTTTGCCATTGCCTGCCTCTGCATCGTGACCCTAGTATTCCTTGGAGGTCTCCCATCCAAATACTAGCCAAGGCCGACCCTGCTTAGCTTCTGAGATCTGACAGGATCAGGCTAGCCTCAGCTATCCAGGTCAGGGCATGCAGGTGGGTGAGAGGGAAGGAGAACATGAGTGACTGGTGGTGGGCAGAGGAGGGGACATCTGGGAGCCTGCTTAGGGCTCCCCAAAACCTGGAACTGGCCCTGAGCTGAGGGCAAAGCTGTGAATATGTCAGGAGCAGGGTTCTGCAGAAGCACAGGAAAAAACATAGAGTGTGGTACTAGACACAGAATTCTGTTTCCTATGGCGCACTCAAGCAGTGGTTCTTAATCTTTAATTCACTTTAATTCAGGTTTCATTTTGCAGAATACAGCAAGTTTCTAGCCAAGTTTGAAAGTGTGGCCAATATATCTAATAAGTCTCAGAAGGGTGGCTGAAGATGTTATTTATTACATGCATATCCATCCGGGCTTTCTTCCACTGAGCCCCAAATCATACACATGGTCACCCCTCCTCCATGCAAAAACTCTGTGATGCAGTAAAGTTAGGCAACTCTTCTGCTGTTAGGGGTGGGGGTTCCAGGCCCTGCATAACTCCTAACCTCTCCCCATTATTAGCAGAACCAGAACAACAGTGAGATCCTAAGCAGAGTTACAGAATTCTAAGCCCATTGGACTTGAAGGGTGTCACTTTGTCTAGGATTGCACTGTACATTATGCAAAACTGATGTTTCTAAAAGCACAATAAATTACATCAAACAATAGAAAGCAAGCAGATTTTCTTAAATCTGTATAACTGGTAAAGGATTTGCCTTTTCTTCATGGAACGTTTGAATTGCCTTATGTAGAGTTTTAATATTTGTAGCACTCATAATAAGAGAACATACTGATGTAATATAAAAGCATGGGGATGCATAACTAGCAGCTCCCCAATATGGCTGATGATTTGTACTGTGGCTAGAATACCCTGTGTCTTGCTCTTGCAAAACCTCGTTGGTGTGGCTGGGTTCTTTCCAGACAAAGTTCCTACTGCAGTTTTCTGTTGGTATGCCACTTCTTATAGAGTGCTCTAGCAGTTTTTCTCCTCTTACTAACAGGAAATATTTGCCTCCTTCTAAGTTTGAAGGGGCAGAACTAAATGCCCTGAGTGAAATGGAAATATGTTTTTAAAAAACTACAAGCTTCTGGATTCATTTTATGGCATAGGTTTGATTCCAAATTGGGGAGAAAAATGGAACCTTTGAAGAGACACAGCACACTGTTTCATTTGGGTCTTGGTAGCTATAAAATTAATCCAGCAGACAGAGTGCCTGACTGGTCATATTTTCTTCTCCTCCGTGGAGAAGAAAGATTGACCGGCTGGTCAATGGATTCTTATGGATCCATTGACAAATCAGGGACTCAGAGGAATCCATTAAGGACAGCTCCCTGACCACTGAACTAGTGTTCTGGTGTGAATGGGCTTGGCTTAAATGGGATGGGACTTGCTTACTTGCACTGCTGAGATAAAGAAAGAAACTGATTTAGCAAGTAGCCTATCACCTGGGATTGCCAATCCATTTTGGGAACTTCCTGGAACTTTGCCTTGGGAAGGGCAAAGTTTCAGGAGGGGAGAAAGCTGAGCTGGGATGTGACGTCTCTTTAGCATTCCCATTTCCACCAGACTTACCACCCTTTGTTTCAAAGCTGCCATTTCCTCCAAGGAAATTGATCTTTGTAGTCTGAAAATCAGCTGTAATTCTGAGGAGAACTCCAAGCACTATGTTGAAGTTGGTAACCCTGGACTGTCTGTTGAGGACAGTAAGGAAGCAGACAGGAGAGGGCTGGAGGCAGCTCAAGTTGGTGGGGCTGTGCCCCATTTGTCCTTGTGGTGAACCAGCCTCAACTGATGGTGAAATAGGACAGGCACATTAACTAACTCCAAGCCTCTCTCAGTCCCAGAAAGAGGCACCATAGGAAGCAACACAAAGGAACTGGTTGAGGAATAGGGAGACAATGACATTCTCGTCCCTTCGAGTCCCAAGTCGTGGACACAGAAGGAATTCATACAGGCGCTTCAAATCAGCAAACAGTATTTAATTCACCAGTCTGTGGCATGAAAAACAAGATGGTTTCCACTGGAGCTATTCTGTTCCCTCTGGCCCACACACATCAGCCTCTCTCTCTCTCCAGGGCTCTTTGGACTGGTGAACAATGCAGGCGTGGCCAACCCCATCGGACCCACAGAATGGATGCACATAGAAGATTACCGCAAAGTCATGGCTGTCAACGGCTTCGGGGTAATCGAAGTATCTCTGGCCTTCCTACCTCTCCTCAAACAGGCACGTGGCCGCGTGGTCAATGTTTCCAGCGTTCTAGGTCGTATCGCGGCCAATGGTGGTGGCTACTGTATTTCCAAATACATGGTTGAGGCCTTCTCCGACAGCCTCAGGTAGGATTCCAGGTAGAGCTTTGCTTATTTTCATCCTTGTCGTCTTTCCCATTCTAGCACTTAGTCCTTTGCTCTTCTGGACAAACACTGCTTCCTTATGACTCATTCCATCCCCCCCACACATACCTTTTTTGCCATCTCACATCTCACATTTTCTTGATTCAAAAACATCCTCCTTTTATACCAGTTCCCACCTCCTTTTCTTTAACAGCCTCGTTCTTTCTGTTACTTTTTCACCCCAAAGCTCCTCTTCATCCTTGTAGAAGGTATACTTCCTACAGATTAAATTGCGCCTACAAGGAGAGTGGAGTAGGAATACCTTTGCTCCCCTTGTTAATGAGAAAAGGCTAGTCCTTTGTACTGGTAATACCCTTCTGACTTGCCAAAGCAAGAGGCCTGGCCTTAAAAACGAAACAGAGCAGTAGCTGAGACAAGGGCTGGAAAAATCCCAAGAAGTTATACATGGGTACACTGGCACCTGTGAATCCATAAACTCTTATACACCGCTGTGCAGGGTTAGGGCCCATTAATGTGAACTGTCTTCCCACTTTGCCCCAGCCCTCTCTAATAAATAGCCTTTTCCCCCTTACAAATGTGAAATCTGCTTTTTGTTCCACCACTCTGCCCCACAATTTTTCATCAAAGCATTCATGCTTAACAATCCTGTTGCTAGTGTCTCCTCATTAGGGTTGCCAAGTCAACTTACCTTGGCGGTGGGGGAGCCTCGCCGGGCTCCGGGAGCTCTCCAGGAATGCGTGCGCGCATGCGCCGCCAGCACATCACAGGAAGTGACGCGCTACGTCGCTCACGTTGGGGGCGTGGCCCCGATCGTCGGAGGGGAAAACGCTGCGCTGCAGAGTTCCCCCCGGGGCCCAATTCCGCGGCGGCGGAAATCGGGCCTCCAAAGCAGGGGTTTACCTGCCACCCGCCCCCACTTGGCAGCCCTACTCCTCATTCTATTTTAGTTCCCAAGAAATACTTTTTAGGGGGAGGGGAAACAGTTTCTCCCCTCATCTCAGCTTCTGCATTTTGAAACAGAAGCAATTAAAAGAAAAGTCGAAAGAGAACTTTAAAAAGCAACAACCCGTGAGTGGGGTTGCTGGGACTGAGTTGCAAAATACCTGGAGACTTTGGGGGTGGATCTGGGAGAGGGTGGGGTTTGGGGAGGGGAGGGGCTTTACCATGGTACAAGGCCACCCTCCAAAGCAGCCATTTTCTCCAGGGGAGCTGATCTCTGTCAGCTGGAGGTCAGTTGTAAAAGTGGGAGATCCCCAGGCCCCACCTGGAGGCTGGCAACCCTTCATGAGTGCAAAGTTTCTTGGGAAAAGCAGGTGCTACATGGCTTCTGCGAGTTCTGGAAATTCAGGACCGCCTTTCAAAAGGTAATTCTATTTCTCGCTTTTATAATTTTTTATAACACTTAAACTTCTATGTTATTACAAGCTTTTTCTGGTTCTTACCAGGTAGGCTACTGTTGGGAATTCTTTCTCATTGTCTTTCACATTGATTGAATTGTGCTGGTCAATGACTGTAATCAGGGCTTTTTTTGTAGAAAAAGCCCAGCAGGAACTCATTAGCATAATAGGCCACACCCAACAGCAGAAACTCATTAGCCTATTAGGCCACACCCCTGACAGCACAGGTCAATGGCATATTAGGCCACACCACCATGTTACCAGAAGTGTGGTTATCCAGCCACACCCACCTTTTGCTTCTTATTCTCTTTACCTTGTTTGTTGACAAAACCCAGGGCTTTTTTGGTAGCAGGAACGCCTTTGCATGTTAGGCCACACACCCCTAATGGTAGCCAATCCTAATGAGTTTCTGCTGTTGGGTGTGGCCTATTATGCTAATGAGTTCCTGCTGGGCGTGGCCACCTCGGGAGCCAGCCGGAACTCCGTTCCTGTGCGTTCCTGCCCAAAAATAGCCCTGACTTTAATAATAAACTGACTGACTGGACTGCCTTTCTATGCTCATCTCCAAGGAATAGTAGTTCCTCACCCCAAATGTCTAAACCAGCCAAATCCAGCTCGCAAACTGCTGCTGTTCAACTCTCCTTGGGTGGTCATATCCATGCACATACCACCACCACCACCCTTAGACTAGGGAAAACCAATTTCCACCTCTTCCATATGCAGAATGTGCTTCACCATCCAGCCTGATTTCCCTTTAATTAGAGCTCCTTGTTCCTCACTGGTGGTCTCAGCTATGTGGCCACCCAGGTGCTGCCCCGGGCCCGGGCCCCATGCTGCTGGCTGCCCAACCACTTCCCAGTGGCCCCGGTTGCTGCTGCCACGGCCCCCTCTGCTGCATGACCAGCGCCAGGCACAAGGGAGGGAGCAACAGAGGGTTGTTGCACCCACCTGGCTGCTCACTCACCCCGGGCAGCGGAGAAGGAGAACCGCACAATTAGGGCTGCCAACTCCAGGTTGGGAAATACCTGGAGATTTTGGGGGTGGAGCCTGAGGAGGGCGGGGTTTGGGGAGGGGAGGGACTTCAGTGGTGTAGAATGCCATAGAGTCTACCTTCCAAAGCAGCCATTTTCTCCAGGTAAACTGATCTCTGTTGCCTGGTGAACCGTTGTAATAGCAGGCGATCTCCAGCCACCACCTGAAGGTTGGCAACCCTGCTGCACCAAACAGCCACCATTAGACACCACTCCCACCTGCCTGCTTACTTGAGTCAGCTAGCCCTTTCCCAGGCAGTTGAGCAAGAGAGCAAGAGAGCAGCGGCTCTTACCATCTCGGTGCTGATCGGAGCCTGCAGCTTTGTGCGCTGAGCACGGGATGGGTGGAGGGGGAGCATTGCTGTGGATCCTGCCATTGCCTCTTCTCCCACTCTTTTTTGGTGACGGGCAGTAGGCCTGCTGGACCAGAGATGCAGGTCCTAATACGGAATGGATGCCTGTATGTTTGCCACAACAGGACTCAGAAGTCTTGTAAGTGAAACACCTTTTAATAAAGTCATCCTCTGGACTGAGAGAAGTGGCTCGTTAATCGATGGTATCATCACAGTAAACTGATCTCTGTTGCCTGATGAACCGTTGTAATAGCAGGCGATCTCCAGCCACCACCTGAAGGTTGGCAACCCTGCTGCACCAAACAGCCACCATTAGACACCACTCCCACCTGCCTGCTTACTTGAGTCAGCTAGCCCTTTCCCAGGCAGTTGAGCAAGAGAGCAAGAGAGCAGCGGCTCTTACCATCTCGGTGCTGATCGGAGCCTGCAGCTTTGTGCGCTGAGCACGGGATGGGTGGAGGGGGAGCATTGCTGTGGATCCTGCCATTGCCTCTTCTCCCACTCTTTTTTGGTGACGGGCAGTAGGCCTGCTGGACCAGAGATGCAGGTACTAATACGGAATGGATGCCTGTATGTTTGCCACAACAGGACTACTTGCAACTCCTTTTTGCCCCCCATTTCAGGTCAGGAATAGGGCACAGGAACAAAGGCCTCACTCTTCCCCTCCCATCACAGAAGTGGGCCCCTGCTTGATATTGGGGGGGGGGAATGCTGGGAGCACAGCATGTCTAGAGAGCCAGTTTGGTGTAGTGGTTAAGTGCGCAGACTCTAATCTGGAAGAACCGGGTTTGATTCCCCACTCCTCCACATGCAGCTGCTGGGGTGACATTGGGTCAGTTACAAGTTGTTTCAGAGCTGTTCTCTCAGGAGCAGTTCTTGAAAGAGCTCTCTCAGCCCCACCTACCTCACAGCGTGTCTGTTGTGGGGAGGGGAAGGGGAAGGAGATTGTGAGCCGCTCTGAGACTCCTTTGGTAGTGAAAGGTGGGATGTAAATCCAGTCTCCTCCTCCTCCTCCATCAGGTTTGGCCTATAAGTGCTGCCCGCTGTGACGCTGGCAACATTCCAGGCACATTCCAGTTTGGTGTAGTGGTTACGTGCACAGACTCTAATCTGGGAGAACCGGGTTTGATTCCCCACTCCTCCACTTGCACCTGGCTGGATGACCTTGGGCAAGCCATAACTCTGGCACAGCTGTCCTTGAAAAAGAGCAGTTTCTGTCAAGAGCTCTCTCAGCCCCACCTACCTCACAGGGTGTCTTTTGTGGGGAGGGGGAGGGAAAGGAGTTTGTAAGCCGCTCTGAGACACCTTTGGGTAGTGAAGGACGGGGTATAAATCCAATCTCCTCTTCTCTTCTTCTTCTTATTGAAGAGCAAGTGTAGTAAACTAGCTACCCCTTAGAACATCTTTCCAGAGCACACACACCCCCATTAACTTGTAAATTGTTTCTTAGGGCCTAGCCAGACAATGTAACAAAATGTGTCCCTGTGGGTTGCCAGCTCCAACTTGGGAAATTCCTGGAAATCTGTGTGGAGCCTGGGGAGGGATCTCAGTGGGGTATAATGGCATAGAGTCCACTCTCCAATGAAGCCATTTTATCCAGGGGGAAGGATCTCTATACTCTGGAGATCAGCTGTAATTCTGAAGGATCTCCAGGCCCTACCTGAAGGTTGGCAACCCCACACCCCATGCAATTTGTCCTTGGTGCGATGCAAGCTACTAGGCCTCATCCATCCTGTCCCCTCTAGGCAGAGGGTACTAGTCTTGGGGGAAGAAATGGGGGGGGGAGAACCCACTAGAAAATATACAGAATTAGACCTGGCTAGTGTTGCTTGCTGTTCTTTAAACAACCTCCAGCTGAATAAGCTCCCTAATGTGCCAGTGCCACACTCAACAAGGATATGAAAATGTCTAAAGTGGCATAGCCAGCAATAAGGAAGCTGGAATTGGGCTGCTATAATGACATCAGTGGCAGTAGCCAATAGATGCTCATGATGACACCCAGTTACTTTCCACATGACAACCCTAATAGTAAGTAATGCACTTTGGCTCAGTTCAGTCATCACATGAAATCATGATTTATTTTTAACTATGACTAGTTAGTGAAACTGCGATCACTCACATTCTGGTTTGCCTCAACAAATGCTGGTCTCATTGCCTTGGCCTCTGTAGGCAAAGGGCACCACCACGGAACAACCTGAACTAGGACGTTTACATCCACACATCATGGCGTTTCCCAGACAGCCTTAATGTTCCAGGTTCATTTCCCTTTGTTACCATCCCCCCACCACCACCACCCGTTCCCACACAGCTTTGTTAGCAATCCTTTGCTGTCCTGGCTTTTCAACAATTCCCACTGCACTTTCTGACATTTGTTTTCCCCATGTTTCAGAAAGGAGGGAAATGTTGAAAAATGGGACAGCAAGGGATTGCTAACAAGGCTGTGTGGAAATGAAGAAAAAAGGAACAATCACAGGGCAATGAAACTGGAACATGAAGGCTGTCTGGGAAATGCCTTTGTGTAGGGTAGGGAGGTGAGCCTCCAGGTGGAACGTGAGGATCCCCTGGAATTACAGCTCATCTCTAGATTATAGAGATCAGTTCCCCTGGAGAAAAGGGATGCTTTGGAGGGTGGACTCTGTGGCATTGTACCCCACTGAGGTTTCTGTCCTCCCCAGACTCCACCCCCCAAATCTCCAGGACTTTCCCAACCTGGATCTGACCACTCTACACCTGTCTCCTGCTGGTGGGCCACAGGGGTACCTGCCAACCCTACCTGTGTGAAACCATAGTTCCGACTATGATTAAAGAACCAATTTCAGATCCTGGCTTGATGACGGACTCTAGCTATAAGCGGAATACTCTGCATTCAAATAATCACAGTAGCCACAGTCCATGAAACCGTGGTTTCACATAACATCGTAAGGTGACAAAAAGTGATCATCTGCACAACCCTGTATTTCAGCAGAAGATGTTGAACAGCAGTGACTTCTAGTTACTTCATTCAAATCCTTCTGTTTTATTTGGTGTAACAAAACAGGTAAAGAAAAGCATTTATGATGTTAAAATATAATTACAGTAAAGGATGCTATTATATAATTATGGTGAAGGATACTATTTTCTGTTAGTGAAACCTGATTCCAAATGCTGCAGTTTGTTAAGTATAGAACACCTCTCTTGCAGGAGGGACATGTATCATTTTGGGATAAAGGTTTCCATTGTGGAGCCAGGCTTCTTCAAGACTGGATTGACTAATCTTGAAGCTATAGAGGCCTCCTTGCGGCAGCTCTGGGACCGCATGAGCCCTGAGACACGGCAGAGCTACGGAGAAGATTTCATTGCAAAATGTGAGTGCCACTGCAGCTGCAGCAGAAGAGAGGGAAAATGGACTTGAGGGGAAATGTAGCTATTAGCTGTACCAACCTCTACCTCAAAAGAGGCATTGGAAAGCAGCAGCAACCGGTAACTTCATTTAACCAAGCTGTTCTTCTTTCACCTTAAGCTGTGTGGCAAATTCAGATTCTGACCGTTCTGTTTTAATCAGCATTTTGTTTTCCTCACCCACTTGTAACCCAACACAATCCAAGAAAAGTTCATCAACTACGTATAGTTAAGGGTTTATGCATGTAGTATGTATAGTTAATGATCCCCTCTCATGATCCACCTAAGTTCACAGAATCAGCCTCTGTTTGAAAACCTCCAAAGGAGAGCCCACCACCTCCCAAGGAAGCCTGCTCCACTGAGGAACC
>NW_015174861.1:26633-51499 GCF_001447785.1 Gekko japonicus
CCGACCTTCTGGGGCAACAGAAAACAACTCTGTACCATCCTTTAGATGACATCCCTTTAAGTACTTGAAGATGGTTATATCACCTCTCAGTCGTCTCCTCTCCATGCTACACATACCCAGCTCCTTCAACCTTTCCTCATAGGACTTGGTCTCCAGACCCCTCACCATTATTTGATGTGTGTGGGAGAGAATTTGGTACATGCCAGCACATATCCCCCTTTCCAAGTTTGTAGCTGGGAGGCATCACAACCTTACAAAAGCCCCCAGTGATTACAAGATTTATTTTTTGGTGCAAGTATTTAGAGATATCAGGCTTGGGGGGAAAGCCCGCTCTTTCAAACTCTCCCTACCAGGAGCTGGATTGCACAGTCCAAAAGCATCATCCAGTCACTCGAGATGCATAGTGCTTTGAGAGTTCCACAATAGGAGCCTGTAGATGTGCACCAAAAGCAGCACAGTTCAGCACAGGAGCCAAAGGACGAAAAGCAGTTCTGGCTTTGTTTCTAAACTACTTTAAAGGGAAGAAAGTTATGGGTTTTAGGATAAGAACTGCCTAATTGTTACCTCTGCCTTTCCCCAGATGTAAAAGTCCAGAACTTCATAATGAACTTCTTCTGCGACCCAGATCTCAGCAAAGTGACTAACTGCATGGAGCACGCCCTGCAGGCCAGGCATCCCCGGACTCGATATAGCGCTGGCTGGGATGCCAAGTTGCTATGGCTTCCAGCCATCTACCTGCCTGCTTTCATAGTGGATATTGTGCTGGCTAACATCTTACCAAAGCCAGCCCGTCGTGTCCGCTAGACTCCAAAGCCTCTTTTCCCTACCCCAGACGAAGCCTGTGACCCGGCTATTGGTGTAAAAGAAACACTGAATGGTGCAAAATAAAGCTGTAATCAAATTAAAGCTACTGCCCTGACACCTGGCCTTCCCTCACTGCATAAGACAGGCACCTCTGACTGATACGATTTTGATATCACAAATGAGTAAACAGAGTTCTCAGGTAGAATACCTGATCCTGTGGAAGAAGGCAGAAGGGCGATTTAAGTGTGATGGGTAGGTGAAGAAAATCGTTATCTCCCTATTCCTACCACAACATCCACAGAATCACTTGCATGGTGGCTTGCCATTCTGGCAGAAATCTGCCTAGGAGGTAGCTTTTCAAGCTTTCTATCTGCAGGGAATACTTAGCATATCAAATTCATCTATCATGAAATACTTGTGCATTACAGAGGACCTGTAGGGCATGCTGTAGGTCCGTTAAGAGTTTTCCATAGTCCCACGCAAAACCTACACCACACAATACTTTCCCCTTATCTGCACGTTGCTAGAAATATCAGTAGTATTAGTCAAGTCAACTTCAAGTGGTATTTCCCGTGCAGTCACTGACTTAAGAAATTTCTGGCAAGCATTGTCAAATCCCAGGGTTCCCTGGAACATAGATCAAAAAATATTGACCAAGGGAACCTCTTTGCTACAGCAGACAAAACTTATAAGGCAAGCAGGGCTTCTACTAGAAAGGGGGACAGGTGAAATCAGAGGGCTCAGAAACACCTGGATACAGGTGAAGGCAACACTTTCAAGAGAGCAAATGTGGTGTATTGGTTAACAGCTGCAGGACTCTAATCTGGAGAACCCGGTTTGATTCCCCACTCCTCCACATGAAGCCTGCCGGGTGACCTTGGGCCAGTCACAGTTCTCTCAGAACTCTCTCAGCCCCAACTACCTGTTGTGGGGAGAGGAAGGCAATTCTATGCTGCTTTGAGACTCCTTAAGGTAGAGAAAAGTGGGATATAAAAACTAACTCTTCTTCTAAGTAATACACACAGTGCATTTTCCTCCTCCCAGAATGCTACCACTTATGAATCGGTAACTGGGGGCAGGGAGGAATGGGCTTTTTGTCAGGGTCAAGCCCAGCACCCTCTCTTCAGACACATGGAAGTGAAGCTACATAGCGGGAGGTATGAAGATCATCTGACCCAAAGGGGGATGAACAACGACGGCCTACCAGGTAACAAAGGCGGTGTGTGTGTGGGGGGGGGGGACATAGCACAGACACAGTTTGTCTTTCTTTGCAATTGGCTTGGAACAGAACAAAAATGTGTGCCTGAGTTTGTACTTTGGCGATTTCATTGAGGGATGTGAAGTGCTCCGACTGCGATGGTATCTCACTCCACTTTTTAAGAGAGATTAAAAACTATCCAGGGATGTATGAGGGTCTACACTGGTACTGGGGGGAAAGTCACTAAGAAAAAAAAGTTCCATGCCCAGAGTCCAGAAGCAAGGCTAGCTGGAGAGAGGGCTCTGCTAGTTTCACAACTTCAGCCCCTGGAGGAAGACAGAACGGTCTTTGGCCAAGACTAGACAGATCTAGCCTGGGTCCTATTCCATCTAGGCTTGCCTACACCAAAGATGTTAGTGCAACTGGGACAGCAGAAGACACTTGGAGAAATAGCTTCCTCCGACAAAGGAAGCCGCAGAAAGCTGTCCCTGCAGGAGCGGTCTCTCCCAGCTCCATAGGGAGCTCTGGCCCAGTTAAAACTCGAAGACAGAAACGGGGTCATGCTGACTACACTTCTTGGGCCACCTTGCAACGAGGAAGTGCAGATGATTACACAAGATTTTTTATGCCTTGCCTAATATTAGACCATGTTCACTAATTCCTTTGACATACTTTACAGTAACTTTATTCTCGGTAACTTTTGAAACCATTACTGTTGGGCATCACACACTGTGTCACTAATTCAAGCCTGCTAGCAAGCAGCTGGTACCAGGGGTATATATTTAAAGATGGTAAATGGACCACAGTCTAAATTGAATTTGGCTTCATTTGCAATTAAGCTACGCCACTTCCTTTTTCTTCCTCCCCCACTACAAGCATTGGGGATGTATGCTTACCCAACAACTGAGGCCTCAAGACCTTCAGAACCATTTTAACAATCCAAATATAGACAAGTACACCTCTAGCGCCAGCTCAGAAGGAAGGAACAGTTATGCGGTAGATTACCCACAAGAGATTGGTCTGAGAAGCCTTCTTCCTGCCATTGCCTGAAGTATTTTGGGGCTAGGGCTAAAACATCCTTTCTACACGAGACTGGCTTATTCGTTAACACTGGCAGAGGTACACCCTTTCAAAGCCATTTAGGTAAATGAGCTTTGAAGGGTGCAACTCTGGATTGCACTGTAAGTTTGTTTGCTCAAACCTGGTTGGTTGCCATTCTTAAATCGCCTCAATACAGGGCAATTTCAGCTACACGTAAGTACCCTATTGTAGACTTTAAAGGCATCCAGCATAAAAGAAGACCAGGCCAGCATCAGGGCCTAAATTAAAGTTCACTTTGGAAATAGTTTGGCAGAACTGTAAAGTAATAATGCTTACACACGCAGGTGAAGATGCTGCAACTGGAGTGAGTTAAGAGGAAGTCCTCTCCCTACCAGGTACCTACTATTCTTAAATGGTCTAGGGTACATCTAAACGCTGGAATCTTTACACAGAATTAAGGCTCTTCACAACATCAGCAAGGTCCTCCAGTTTGGTGTGAGAGCCAGTTTGGTGTGTGAGAGCCAGTTTGGTGTAGTGGTTAAGTGTGCGGACTCTAATCTGGGAGAACCGGGTTTGATTCCCCACTCCTCCACTTGCACCTGGCTGGATGACCTTGGGCAAGCCGTAGCTCTGGCACACCTGTTCTTGAAAAAAAGCAGTTTCTGTCAAGAGCTCTCTCAGCCCCACCTACCTCACAGAGTGTCTGTTGTGGGGAGGGGAAGGGAAAGGAGTTTGTAAGCCGCTCTGAGGCACCTCTGGGTAGTGAAGGGCGGGGTATAAATCCAATCTCTTCTTCTTCTTCTTCTTCTTCTTCTTCTTCTCCATTACCAACCCTGAAGGACTCAAGGGTGTTATCAGTCAAGTTTGTGAACAATGGTAAGTCAAACATGAGAAGGATGAATGTGTATTTACAGTCACCACATACCCTACAGCACAGGAATGTAGTTCAATTCATGTAACTACTGGCTCAGCATGGAAGCTGCTCCCACTGGATGGATCCCCCCACCACCCCACTAATGAAACAAACAGTTCAGTCATATTAATAGGCCTCCATTCCCAAACTTCCACAAGAGAATATCAGAGAGGGGAATGATGCTAAAGCCCAAAGTTACAGAAAAGAGAGGATTTAAAGATTAGAAAGTTCACCCAAACCGGGATAAAGTTAAAACAACATTCAAACCTTTTGGGGAAACAAATGCCTTTATTTTCCAAAATAGTGACACTGGCTAAGAACAAGACCCATAATTAATTTCCCCCCTCATCTCCTTGCAGTTTCCCAAAACAACAGTTATCAGCCTGAATGAAGAGCCTGCCTTTCTAAGGCAGGAAAGGAGTATCCAAAAAAGCACAAGATAATGTGCTTATTAGGAGGCACACCAAGAGAACAAGCTACAGAAATCTAAAGAAGGGTGAATCTGGGGAAAGCAACAGTTGGAGAGTGCTTGCTGACACCTCATAAGAATACGAGGAACACCTGCCGGGAATCCAGCAGCAGCTGCATGGCACAAGATGCCCACTAGGTGGCAAAGTCTAACGGCCCATGTGACTATAAAGGATGACAAGCAGTGTGGGGGAGTTAAGGTGCAGAAAAAGGTAACTTTGAAGGGGGGTGGAAGTTATTATATATAGGGGCTCCAGCTTCTTGTTAGAGGACAAGGGAAGAGATAGGGCCACAAGTAAATCCTTCCAGATGGCCATATACAGTTACAAAAAAGCAACAAGAGAAGGCACCCACCCGTTCCTTTCCCATGATAAAGCCCCAAAGTACATTGGATCCGGCCATTTGCACCCCAGAAAGGAGACAGAAATATTCCAGCATTTTGCGCGACTGCTGTGGCAGTAACCAGATGCACAGCATGGAGGAGCAGCTACATGACTTCGTAGCCACTGCGGATTCCTTTCATGAGACAGCAGGCAAAGATGATACCAAGAAGCTGAAAAAGAGATTACAGAAATTGTATCATTCACAGGCTGGTTGTTTTTGTTTTTTGGAGGGGGGCGTTATATATGCAATCAGATAATCTTACACACTATATTGAGCAGGGGAAAGAAACTGAATACTTTCTCTTATCTTTTTGCAGCAGAGAAAATGTCCAGTAGATCTTTTAAATTGCATAACCTCAACATTTTCTATATAGTCCCACCCCTTCCTGACATGCTCACCAAGCTTAGTTTCCAACTAGGCTGTTACAGCCTTTAAGTATCTCAAAGTGGGACTTCTATTCCCACTAGACAGATGCAGACAACAGTAGTTTTGTTTTCTAGGTAACTAAAAGGGGTACAATAAGGGTCATCATCACACAGTGTTTATATATTCATTTCAGTAAAAGGTAAAGGTTCCCTTGCTCGAAAGCCAGTCGAATCCGACTCTAGGGTTGCGGTGCTCATCTCCGTTTCAAAGCCGAAGAGCCAGCGCTGTCCGAAGGCATTTCCGTGGTCATGTGGCCGGCATGACTAAACACCAAGGCGCACTGAACGCTGTTACCTTCCCACTGAAGTAGTACCTATTTATCTACTTGCAATTTCTTGCTTTTAAACTGCTAGGTTGGCAGGAGCTGGAACTAGAGACGGGAGCTCACTCTGTCATGCAGCACCCTCGGGTCTCGAATTGCTGAACTACCGACCTTCCACAGCCTGCAGTTCAGCGTCTTAACCACTTGAGCCACCACAGCTCCATTCATTCCAGTAGTAACTGCTTAAAGTTTTTCTTTTCTTTTAAACATTGCTTCAAACAGCAAATGTTGCTTG
This sequence comes from Gekko japonicus, assembly GCF_001447785.1. NCBI lineage: Eukaryota > Metazoa > Chordata > Lepidosauria > Squamata > Gekkonidae > Gekko > Gekko japonicus. Next base: position 32,425 of record NW_015174861.1, read on the forward strand.
ACTACAGACAACAGAGGAATGAAGGGATGTGTTTGTGCACCACAAAAAACAACAACTCCAATCACGCCGTCTCCAGACCCAACCCTTAGTATCCATTTGCACCTTCAGCTCAGATAAATAAGAGGGTCTGTGGAAACAGATACTGAACTTTCTGCTAGTACTGTGTATCTGAATATGGAATTGAATATGGAGCTTTTTGGTTTCATTGTGGGTGGCTGGGCTAAGCAAACAGCGAGGCATGGCAGCAGGTTTTGACCTACAAATAGCAAAAGGGAGAAAGGAGGCTGCATACCCACAGGGGCCCTATTCCAAAATTTTGTGGAAATACCTTTTTTTAAAGCCCTTCAATGCCTAAAAGTGCTTAACTGTAATGGGTCTTCCCTCCAAAACACAAAGTTTTATTTCTCCACCGATGTAAAGAGGCTTTTGAGAAGTGCTCCAGTAACCTTTTTATGTCTCATGTTATATAGGTTGATCCAAATGATAATTAAGTTCCTCACTTCTGGTTTGGCTTCATAATATACAGTCAGGAAGAGGAGAAGCACACCAGAGCAAAGGAGGCACCTGCATCCACTGGACAGTCCTGCGGTAAGCATACGTCTATGCAGCGCAATAATTCAGTGCACTCCTAACCTCAATATGACATCCCGCTGGCTATGCATTAAGGATACAGCAAATATCTCAGCTCTGGGGGATAACCACATGATCTTTGCATTCTTGAAGACTAGGCAATCCAGCTATCAAATTTACACAGTTACACTCCAATTTATGGAACTTTAGTAGCATGCAACTCTGAGGCTTTGGTCATCCACTCCAATTTATGGAACTTTAGTAGCATACTGCCTACTGCAACTCTGAGGCTTTGGTCACTGTATGGCAGGGCTGTATTATATTCCACACAGTTTCCAGTACAAAAAGGGGAGCAATGTTCACTGTACTGAGAATCTCTGTTTACTAGAAGGAGGAGAAACGTTAAGATTACAAAGCAAGCCTTGGGAGCAGATGGACAATGCCTGGTGAAGAAACCAGAGATGGAGAGTCAGCTGGGCTTCTAGTGACATAAGGTTGTACCTCAGAATCGTATATTGCTCTTTGCTTCCCTCCATGACTTACAAAAGCAGATTTTTAAAAGAACAGTGTTGGATGTGAATATTATTATTCAGACTGCAGATTTTAGCTTTAGCACACAAAACGTTTTTGTTTTTTTAAAGACTCCGGCCTCACCTAGTGCAACCATCATGTAACCCATGCAGTTTTGTAGCTGTTAACAGCATACAGGGATCAGGCATGCCTGCTTTTGCCAATAGGTGGTGTGGCAATTAACTCCCTTTCCCCCCTTCCATACTTAGTTAATGAGCATGCTCAGTGCTTGTAGCCTTCCCTAAAGGAGGCTGGGTATTCCCAGCAGCCAACAGTTCAGCCTGGCCCAGAAAGAGGCAACATCTTGGGGAGAGGCCTATATAGACTTTGCTGTGTCAAGGCCTGCCTTGAATTATTGCAGGTAAATCCTGGAGTCAACTGAGAAGAGCTGCAGCATCCCAAGTACAGCCTGGAAACCTCATATGCTGTTCCAGTATCTGTGAGCTTACAACATATGGACCTACAATATATGTATTATTTATGCGCTTAGAATTTTTTCTGTTCTGTGCATCCTTGTGGATGCTGAAGATATCTGTACTCAGTAATATCCTGAAGATTTATTGCTATGAAGTAATAGCAACCAACCAGAAGTGAATGAGGATTTATATGAAAACCTCCATGCTTTGTTTATATGAAGAGTTTATTTTAAATGTTAAAGTGCATTGGTTGTATCGCCTCTTTTATGTCTGTGTTTAAGTACATGTGTAGTAACAGCAGTTACATATTCTTAATAACCATAGGTGGGAGTTCCGCTGTCAAAACCAACTGAACCTGCCCACTCTCCCTGCAGATATTAGGACCTTAGTGGGTTACAATCACATTACATACGCCCTCACACAATCGCCCTTCCCCACAGACAGTTAAAATTCTTAGTACCTCAAAGAAGGCGATGCCCAGTGCCACTCCTGCAACAATCAGAATGTGTTTCTTCAGCCATCTTTCTATTTTTGACACACAACCCTACAGGGATAGAAAAATGGGACCAGCGTGAAACCCGGGTATCCGTGAGGAACAAAGACCTTCCCCACCACCTCAATCGATTGTGACAGTTCTTCTCCACACATACCTCTTGGAAGACTTTATCAGGAGTTGGGTTCTTGGTACAATCAGTTGCATTGGGCTTACAGCATGATGAAGGCACAGTATGGTTCACGACAGCTGGATCTGTAAACCAGTCAGTGTAGTTTGCAGCTCCACAGCAACTGAACTAAAATGGGGTGAGAAGGAAGAGAAAAGGGGGGAAACTGCATGAAGAAATGGAAGTCAGCCTCTTGCAGAATCTTACCAGAAGGAAAAGCTTCAATGTTCCTACCCTGCACCTAACCCCATGCATCAGAGCAGATATTATTTCCTTGGCACATTCATCCTCAGCCATTTCCCAAGACTATTATTGTTCCAATTTCACAAAAAGGGAGGGGGGGCAACAATAATGACCACCCACAGACTACAAAGCCATTTAGTCCAAGCCCAGCACTCCATCCACCAGATCACACTCCCTGATGGCAGAGTCTACCTTTGAGAGTGGAGGGTGTGTGGCCCTGTGCCACATTTATGGAAGGTGTGGAAGTGGCCACAGGCTTACAGGATAGTTATAGGTAGACCTGCTATCAATGCCAGCTAACAGAACTTCCATGAATCCTCAGAAAAGGAGATGTTGGGGACAAACCAGGGAAGGCATCTGCCTTCATTCACCTGCTTGTGAGACTCCCAGAAACACTTGCTTGGCCTCATTTGGAGAGAAGAAGCAGGTCGGACCTTCAGGCTCTCCTTATGCTTCATGATGAGGATCCAAAGAACACAGGCGTAGCTCTGCAGTCCCAAGACTGCTTCAAGCCTGGGTTTCTCAAACGAACAACAGCCACCTACCCCCTGGCAAATCGCTTCTGAAACTGAGCATGCTCTCAAAAGCAGCCTGTGATACAACAGCAGCCCGTTACTTAAAGGAGCACACCCAAGGCCTTGACTGTGTGTAAAGCAGCAGTGTAGAGCCTACTCTGACCACTTTTTTGCCAGCTCAGATAGGCTCCTAGTTAGGAAACACACATGCACACAACAAAGCACCCCCCATGATTTTGCCAGAAGACAGAGCCCTCTTGTTGCACTCACGTCTGTCTGCAGTGTATCCAAGTCATGTTTGAACGTTCCATTTCTAGAGTATCCATGCATATCTTTCCTGATTTCATCATCAATCCCTTTTCTGATCTTTGAACAAAAAGCAAAGGTGAGGTGGTTGATAGCTCATAAGGCTTACCCCTAGAACACACGTGGAGTAATTAACTGCCATATGAAAATGCTTTTGCGGGAACAAGGGTGCCTTCTGGATGGCCTATAAATTGGTGGACTTGACTCCTGGAAGATTCAGGGGTCCAAAGAAAGACTGCACTCTCTCATGAGACTCCCCCTCAACTCCCCTTTCCCTAGGGCCTTTTGGAAATGGCAGCGAACAGCCCTTTACCCGCAATTCACAGGGTCCAGACACATCTCTTACCTGGTTCTTGAAGATGTAGCCAGCAATGGCAGCAGCAATCTCCACCAGGAAGATCAAGGTCAGAAGGATAGCAAACTATTAGGGAAAGTATACCATTGTTAAAGACCAGGAGCGTGTGTTAATCTCTACTTCATCTCATCTACCTCCACCCTATCCCACATAAACCCTGCCTGTTGAAACCAAAGGCTGCACCCACGGGGCAGAAGCAATACCCCTAAACAGGAAACAAAATGACAGAACTCTCCACTTCCGCCATCACCTTTTTAGGCCTATCCACTCAGGGAGCACAGCACCAGCTCTTAATGATTACACTAGATTGTACAGCAAAGTTGATAATTTTCCTACGCCCCAACGGCCTTAAAGGGGATTAGATCATTCTTGGAGGAGAAGTCAATGTCTACTAGCCCTGGTGACTGAGGGGAACCTCCACATTCAAGGGCCCTAAGCCTCTGAATCCCAGAGCCAGGAGGCAGGGGTCGTTTCGTAGAAAAAGAGCTAGGGGAACTCATTAGCATACCTCATTAGCATATGCCACTCCCCCTGACATCAGGGGCCCGGCAGTGGACCTGCAAGGCCGGCGGGAGTGCGAGGAAGCCCCACCAAGGCCCTCCCTGGCCCCAGGCAGGCAGGGGTGGGGAGAGACGGGGAGGAAGCAACTTACCCTCCCTCTTCTCCTGCCTCCTCCTGGCTGAATGAGGGCCGGAAGCGGGGCGGCTGGAAGCAGGGGGCGGGGCTTCGTTGTGTGCCCCCCCCCCGCACCTCACCCGGGGGAACTGCAATCCCCCCCGAATCGACCTCTGCCAGGAGGCAATGTCAGGGGAAGGCCCTTGTTGTTGGCCATCCAGAGGAATTGGTTGGCCACTGTGTGAGACAGGATGCTGGACTAGATGGAATCAGGGTTGCCAGGTCCCAACGACATGCTGGGAGCAGGGAGAAGCACCATGATGTGCCTATGTCCCCAGGGAGTGACATAGGCATGTTGGGGATGTTGGGCAGTGACACTCTGGTTTTTGGGCAAAACTCTATGGTAGAATTAGCTACAAATCATGGAATTTTGCCCAAAAACCAGAGCATCACCGCCTGACATCTCACATGTGCCTACATCACTTCTGGCTTATGCAAGCACGTTGCACTTATTTCTGGCTTCTCGGAGGTAAGAGGGGGCAACTGGAGGTGAGAGGAGTGCCTGAAAGTGAGAGACCCCCATCTGGACGAGGGGGTCTGGCAATCCTAGATGGAATATTGGTCTGATCCAGCTGGGCTCTTCTTATGTTCACTCCATGCCATGTATATTCAAATAGATTTCACTGAACAGCAGATAAACCACCATGAGGGAATTGTATGGCTGCCGATTTCACTGACAGCTGTAAGAAGCACAAAGCACAGCAAAGAAATGGCAACCTTGCAAGAGGTTCTTATCACAGACAAAACGAGGAGGGCCTAGTGAGAAAACAAAACACAGGTGGCCTGACTCAAAGAACAGGACTGGGTATTTCAGAGCTCTACCTCTAACATAATTCCACATGTGTGCAGATTTGTAGAATTTGTCCTTCTGTATTTTATAAAAATCTGGATTTCAAGGATGTGATGACATGGACAATGCAAATCCCAGAAGAAAGAGGGGTATGAAGAGGTTTCTAACCACATTCTAGGTGGTTAGCAAGGCTGAATATCAGTGCTTCTTGCTCCTCCTCAAGACACCCTCAATCCTAAATTTTCATTTCACTCCACACTTACACACTCCATCAACCCTCACCGTGGTCACCATGCAGTAGTTCTCTTTCCATGCTCCGCAGCAGCCAAAGAAAGCAATGAAGAAGACGATAACGCCCACAATCAGGATAACAATGGGAACTCCTGAAGTGGACACGTTGGTCATATGTATGGAGTCATTCAGCTTTATCTGTACCCAAACCCCCAAGGCAATGAGAGCGATGCCACAGAGCTGTGTAGGAGAAAAACAAGATGTCAGCAAAGCAAAGGATGGGAAGTCCTCGCACAAGGAACCAAAGGTCTGTTTGTGTCCATCCCAACATCTGCCCTAACAAGCAGTTCTACTGCAGAGATGGAGGATGACAGAGAAGAAACCTACATCGGCCAAGCAGCCAAATTATTTCTTCCTCAGCATACACAGGTTCAATGATTGTTAGACAGAGGGCCAAATTTTAAAGAGTTGGGTCTGAGTTCCCCAGACCCAACTTGTGTTCCCCAGATTAGCTTCTGAAACAAGGGGCTCAAAACAGCACGGGGGGGGGGGGGAGGAAGGGGTCCTGCCTCCCCCACAAGCAGTGTTTCCTCTAAGCTGAGTGAGTGGGAGCCTGCTCACAGTTTTTTAGCCTCCGGCTCACACGTTTTTGTCTCGGCTCGGGAAGGAGGGCTCCAGAGCAAACTGATTCCTGCAGGAGCCAAATGGCTCGCTCACCACTTTAAGGCCAGGAGCTCACAAAGTAGAATTTTGGCTCACAAGACTTCACAGCTTAGAGGGAACACTGCCCACAAGCCATTTTTACACATGAAAACCATGCTGGGTTACGTTATTTCCCTAATTTTGCTGCTCCATGTGTAGTGTCTGTGCATGTGAAACAGCATAACCCCCACCCCCACCCCATTTAGTTTTTTTGCACGAAAATAGCTTGCAGGAGGGAGGCAGGAGTCCTGCTTCTCCTGAGAGTGCAGCTCCAATCCCACCCGGACTCTTCCTTTTTTAAAAAAAGAAGCCATTCCCCCCAGTGGCTGTGTGGCTGCAGAGAGCATGAGATGGGTCCAGGAGCCTAGACCCAACTCTTTAGAAACAGTAAGGTGTAGTTCAGCCCACAGTTTATCATACTGGTAGCTTAGCATACTGGCAATGCATGTCACAATGACAGGGTATACACTGTACAGTTGTTTAAAATATCACGTTCAAGCTCATGTGCATGGCCAGTGTGTTCCATCTGAATCTGTGGCAAGAAAGTGCCGACAGAAGCCTGCCTCTCTTTCATGGTCTGGAGAAGAAAGGGGAAATTATAAACTATGCAACGTCTAAAAGACAAATCTATTTAAACCATGAGACACCTATTTGAATTGTACTGAAAAGAGATTAATAGCAAACCTAGGTGTACTACCTGTTAAGGGAATGAATTAAGGACAGTCACCCATTCACCATAGCAATTGTGAAAATGGGGCAAAAGGAGACGGTTATCAAGGGATGTAGGCATGTTGGGGATGCTGGGCAGCGACACTCTGGTTTTTGGGCAAAACCCAATGGCAGAATATCACAATATCAAGGGCATCCATCACAAATACAGTGCTGGAAAAACGGCTCACACTAATGAGCTTTACTAACCCCACATGGCATACCACACTGAGCCCCCCCCCGTGCTCCACCCCCAAATATCCAAAAATTCCTCAACCTGAAGTTGGCAACCCTAAGTATAAATATTTTAACAAACAGAGAACCCAAATCAGAGGAAAGTAAGAAATTTAAGAACATAATAACATAAGAGACGCCAATGTTGGATCTGGCCAAAGGCCCATCCAGTCCAACACTCTGTCACACAGTGGCCAAAAATACCAGGTGCCATCAGGAGGTCCACCAGTGGGGCCAGGACATTAGAAGCCCTCCCACTGTTGACCCCCCCCCAAAGCACCAAGAAGACAGAGCATCACTTGCCCCTATCTATACCTTGTGGCTAATAGCCACTGATGGACCTCTGCTCCATATGCCTATCTAATTCCCTTTTGAAGCCGTCCATGCTTGTAGCCGCCACCACTTCCTGTGGCAGTGAATTCCATGTGTATTTGTTTATTTCTAGCACACCAATTTGTTTATTTCTAGCACACCATGTGTATTTGTTTACGTCTAGCACACCAATTTTCACATAAGGTTCTCAGTACATGTCTGACCCCGCCCTCCAATTCAATGATGAATGTTATGTCACCCACCCCACTTGTATATTCTGTATTCCTTTAAGAACTCCCTTTCTTTCACTGGCTTCTGAAGTAGGGTGTGTAAGTAAAGTGATCAGCAGTGTTCCCTCTAAGCTGAGTTAGTGTAAGCTGGCTCACAAGCTTTTAACCTCCAACTCACACATTTTTGTCTTAGCTCAGGAAAGATGGTTCCAGAGCAAACTAATTTATGCAGCAGCCAAATCGCTGGCTCACAACTTTGATGCCAGTAGCTCACAAAGTGGAATTTTTGATCACAAGATGCCAGAGTTTAGAGGGAGCATTGGTGATCAGCACATTCTCTAAGAAACTTCTAATGCAGGGGGTTCCCAACCCTTTTGACCCTGCAGGCGCCTTTAAAATTCTAACACAGCATGGTGGGTGGGCACAGCCACAAAATGGCTGCCACAGGCAGCGGAATGAGCCACACACTGGCTGTCTCAGCTTCCCTTCAATCACACAGTGACTGATCTTTGAGCTGTGGTGGCACCTGCTGCCAAAGCAATGTTCTTAACTATCTTCTCAAACAATCAAAAGTCTTGCCGGACAACAGCCTCACCCGGCCCGGCCCACTCTCTAAAAACACTCAGTGGGCACCAGGAAAGGTGTTTGCAGGCACTATGGTGGCCATGGGCACCGTGTTGGGGACATCGTGATTTAATGGATTTGGGCGCACCTTTCATGCAACAGCAATTGAAAGACACAGCCAACAATATTAATCAGTAGGACAAGGTAGATATGGCAGGTAGAACAGGAAGCATTGCACTGGCATTGGTACTTGGTCACACAGGACAGGGGCTTTTAAAAACTTGTTTGTTTTTTCAATTAAAGGTACATTAATAAAGTATAATTGACATGCAGTCGTGGCACAGTTCAAGACAAACCCCAACCAGCTGCAATATAAGAAAGTGCAGGCTATTCAGACTTACTACATGGTACTAGATTTAAACTGCACACACACAAGATAGGCGGTGCGATCTTGTGCAATCTTGTGCAGAGTTGCTCCGCTCTAAATCATTTCAATGGGCTTTGAGTGGGTTAATTCTGCATAAGGCAGTGCTGTAACTGAAGAGAGTTATGGGCGGGGGGGCGGTTGAAAGCTCATGAACGGCAGCTCTATTGTGTGCACAGCAAAAGTTTTACAAGACAAGGAACAGAAGTGGCACTAGAAAAATCATGCCCGTTCCTGCTAATCAGGAACTACTAGAGCCTACGCATGATCAGATGGAAGAATTCAGCTCGGGCCTGAAGCTGCAAAACTACACAGGAAGCTTTTCTGCTCCTCCACCGGAGACCACTGAAGCACACAGCTTCTTCCCTCTCCAGCTCGATGCACCACCACCCAGTTCCCAAACAATTTGCTTGTTTCCTGGAGCTAGTATTTACTTTGCCCTATCGCAGCAGGGTGGAGGCACTCAAAGCAAAGAGACCCAGCCCATTTCTAGATGGCACACAGTGACAGGGCGGGAGAGATCATTGCCACCTTTACCCAAACACGTGCCTCGTAGTGGATACCTCATTGGCCCAGCTGAACCAGATGGATGCCACAGATATGCCAGGTGGGGCAGAAAACAGCACACAAAAATGGGCTGTTAACTTTGTTTGATCACGGTAACCTGCTGATTCACCTCAACCTTGAGTAACCAACTTCCATTAGAACTAAAGTGAGTTCCTCTAGGTGCATAGGAGCGGGTCTTCTGGGGAACAAGCAGAGAACCGGCATTAGAAGGCTGGAGAGGAGAGGGAGGGGGCACGGCTCAGTGGTAGATCATCCGCTTAGCATTAGCATGCAGAAGGTCCCAGGTTCAATCCCCAGCATCTCCAGTTAAAAGGATCAGGCAGTAAGTGACATGAAATCTCTCTACTGGAGAACCTGGAGAGCACCCTGTCAATCTGAGTAGACAGTACCAACCTTGATGGACCAGTGGTCTTAATTCAGTATCAGGCAGTTTTCACGTGGTTAAACCACACGTGCCATTATCCCCTTCTTTACTGTAGCTTTGCCCTACCCCTTCCCATTAGCAAGGAGTTCAGCATCTTGCTTCAGAAAGAGACATTATGTTCCCCCCCCACAGCAATAGGGTGAGAGAAGTATAAGATACTGATTGAATAGCTGTCACTGTTTTCATCTTGCTTCAGAAAGAGACATTATGTTTCCCTCCACAGCAATAGGGTAAGAGAAGTATATAGCTGTCACTGTCTTTAGCATGGAGAGGAAGGGAGAGAAAATGCAGGCCATACAGCAGACACTTATATGACCGGAAGCAACAGCTAACAAAATCAGCAAAAGGCTGTCTCAAGCCTTCCCCACCCCCTATTAAAGGGCTTAACTTCCATCTACAGTGGGTGTTGCACTACCATCCGCTGTAGGGACACTGCTATAGGTGCCCCACCCCCTGGGAGCCTCTGGAGTAGCAGCCACCCTTGAAACGGAGAACTGCTTATTTTCTGCCCCTTGGACACTACCAGGAAACTTTGTTCCTTTACAGCTCCTCTTTCCCCACAGCCACATAACATCTGGCTGCTGCAAGCATTCGATTATACTGTTCTATCAACTCTCTTTTCCCCTGCTGTGAAGAGGCCCCATGGTGGCATTGTGTTTTCTTGGAAACCTTCCATACTTTCCATAAAACACAGGAAGCAGAAAAGGGAAGGGCAGCTCAGCAGTAGGTGGGCAGCTAGGAGCAGACAACTCACACACACACACACACTCCAAAAAGATCAAAAGCAAACAAATGCTAACACACAAGCATGGAGAGGAAGGGAGAGAAAATGCAAGCTATACAGCATACACTTATATGACTGGAAGCAACAGCTGACAAAACCAGCAAAGGCTGTCTCAAGCCTTCCCATCCCCTGTTAAAGGGCTTAACTTCCATCTTCAGTGGGTGTTGCACTATCATCCGCTGTAGGGACACTGCTATAGGTGCCCCACCCTCTGGGAGCCTCTGGAGTAGCAGCCACCCTTGAAATGGAGAACTGCTTATTTTCTGCCCCTTGGACACTACCAGGAAACTTTGTTCCTTTACAGCTCCTCTTTCCCCACAGCCACATAACATCTGGCTGCTGCAAGCATTCGATTATACTGTTCTATCAACTCCCTTTTCCCCTGCTGTGAAGAGGCCCCATGGTGGCATTGTGTTTTCTGGGAAACCTTCCATACTTTCCATAAAACACAGGAAGCAGAAAAGGGAAGGGCAGCTCAGCAGTAGGTGGGCAGCTAGGAGCAGACAACTCACACACACACACACACTCCAAAAAGATCAAAAGCAAACAAATGCTAACACACACCAGTTTTAACGCCTCTACTTATTTGGGGCTGTTTTCCCATGCAACACTAGGCCAGTTACACCCACTTACAAACACAACTCTCACTTGTGGAGAAACCAGTAGACTATTCTCCACTGAAGGAGGGAGCTACAGCCCAGCAGTTAGATCATGTTACATCAGACACAAGCAGAGAATGAGAGGTATTAGCAGAGCCACTTGAAATGGCCCCATACAGGAAGCCCGCAGAAATGTCATAGTTTCTGCCTTTACACGGATGTTCTGCAGTTTCAGTTTATCTCTGCTTAGGCAGAAGTAAAACCACAATTTGTTCCACTTGCTTCATACCAGTATCACAATAAATGCTCAACTGCAAACACAAGAGATTCTAAAGATGTGTTATAGAATGGAGGCTTAGTTGTAGGGGGGAGATTTTTGTTTGTTTTGGTATGCATTCAAACAATCAAAGCCTAGATTTTTAAATGCAGACTTCTACATGCCGAACTGAAGCTCAAAAGTACGAGGGGCCTAATCCCACTAACTGAATTGTTTCAACTCTAGGTTGAATCCCCAGCCCAAACCTAGAAAATATCATGCCGAACTGAAGCTCAAAAGTACGAGGAGCCTAATCCCACTAATTGAATTATTTCAACTCTAGGTGAGTAATGGAGAACCTAGAAAATACCAAAATAATTTTAACAGTCTGCTTTTTATCATGAAAAGATTAGTACTTTGGGACAGATCCAGTGAAATACGAGTTCTTTGGGTCAGTTCCAGTGAAATACGAGTTCTGTAGGTCAGATCCAGTGAACTGTATGGAATGGAAAGCACGTCTGGAATCAGTACCTGCTCCTCCTGCACCCCCCCCCAAAAAAAAAGCTGCTTGAGAGTATGAGGGGGGATCCTCAGGAGCACAGCATGATGTTGTATAGGATGCTGAATAGGGTGTGCCACCCATGGTGGTGGGGGGAATCAACCTTCTCCCATGACCTCTTCAGCTAACAAAGCAGGAACTCACGGAAGGGTGGAAAGAAGGTGATTTCCACAGAGTCCCCTGTATGGCTGCAGCATTTCAGGTTACATCCTATTCTGAGGAGCAGCCTGAGGAGCAGGGGTGGGGAGAACAACTGCAGGAAGCCACAAGGGAAGGAGAAGTGATCCATTCCTCGGACTCTTTTCTGTTCACAGTTCACTGGCTCCAACCTAGGGCGGTTTTTTTGGGGTTTTTTTAAGTGGAAGTGTTGGTCTCTGAGAACTCAAAAGTATCATTAACACCAAGAGAGAACTTTCATAAAGGGCAAAGTTAGTGCAAAAAAAAAACTGCATGCAGACCTCAACAGCTTTGTGTCAAACGTTTGGAACTGAGCAGAATGAAAACAAAAGTTTCTAGACTGGCTCTGGATACTGAGGGCCAAGATTCCTGGATTTACTAAACACCTGCAGGTCACAGAATGCACTCCTCCCCTTCTTTATATCTCACTAGAGGAGTCCCAAGGTTCTTTCTCCCAGGTATATTTACCGTCTTGATCCAATTAACAGGGAAGGCAAACATACGGTTGACTTGCCCTTTCTGTGGTTGACAAAGTAAATGCTAACCGATGCCATGAAAGACAAGTATTTGGGAATTACCTAGCTAATCATTAGTGCCTTTTTCAGTATTAAAATCTTACTGAGAGGGGATGGGTACCAGGAAGCTGTGAGAGCAAGAACATGTGTAGGGGGTAGAGGGCAGAAGAGACAATGCCACTATACCACACAAGTTGTGCAGCCACGAGATGAGAATGTATTAATCCCACATTGTCTGTCCTTTAGCAAAGGCCCCATCTCTGTTTACTTATTATTTAGGTCATTTATTACTGTAGATTTTTAAACTGCCCTTCCCCTGTAAAACAGGGTCCTGGGCAGTGTGCCACAATAAAACAGACATATGTTAATTACCAATAAAAACAATAAAGTCCAGCAAAGTACAATAGCAGCCTAATAAGGTGACTCTAAGACTACTGATTATGCCACTGCCTCATGGGGGCGGGGGGGAAGGCAGGAAGACAGGAGAACCAGACAGAAGAAGATTGTTGCTGTCCTCAACCAACCCCCCCTCCCTCCCCCCGGCGGAACATCTCTTCCTTACAGGCCCTGCAGAATTGCATCAGATCCCACAGGGCCTGGATGTTATTTGGCAGAGAGTTCCAACAGGACAGCCGGATGTCTCTCGGTCTGGGGATCACCACTAAGTTCTTATCTGACAAGTGCAATGCTCTCCAGGGGGTATAAAAGGAGAGGCAGTCCCGAAGGTACATGGGTCCCAGACCATTTAGGGCTTTAAAGGTTAACACCAAAACCTTGAACCTGATCTGGTACTCCACCTAGAGCCAGTGCAGCTCACACAGCACAGGTTGAATGTGTGCCATTCGTGGGGACCTGGTAAGGACCCATGCCACTGCATTCTGGATCAGATGGAGTTTCTGGGTCAGACTCAAGGGTAGCCCTGCATACAATGAGTTACAGTAGTCTAATCTGGAGGTGACTGTGGCATGGATTACTGTGGCCAGGTCAGGGCAAGACAGGTAGGGAGCCAGTTGGCTAACTTGGTGTAGCTGGAAAAACGCCAGCCTGGCAGCATTTGTGATCTGGGCCTCCATTAATAGGGAGGTATCCAGAGTCACACCCAGGCTCTTGACAATTGGTGCCGGTGCTAAGGGCACCCCATCAGGAGCCCGGGAGTCAGCACCCCAAACCTGAATCCCCCCCACCTAGCCACAGAACCTCTGCCTTAGCAGATTCAGTCCCAGCCGGCTCTGTTTCAACCATCCCATCGTGGCCTCCAGCCCCTCAGCCAGATTTGCTGGGGAAGCATCTGGCCGGCCACCCATCAACAGATATAGCTGGGTGTCATCGGCCTACTGGTGACACCCCAGCCCAAAACTCTGCACCAACTGGGCGATGGGGGAGCATGTGGATGTTAAACCACACTGGAGAGAGGGTTGCCCCCTGAGGAACCCCACACTAGTGGAAGCCTAGTTGACACACCTTGGAGAAATGTTGTGAGCTCCAGCCTCCACACTGATAGTCTCAAAGGGTAGCCATGTTGGCCTACAGTGGAACAGCTGCATATGAGTCCAGTACCACCTTATAGACCAGGAAGATTTTCAGGGTGTAGAGCTTTCAACTCTGATGAAGGGCATTTTGACTTTTCAAAGCTCATTCCCTGAAATTCTTATGGATCTCTAAGGTACTACTGGACTTGTATCTAAAACACACACACACCCCCATTGTACCTCATTGTCCCAACCATCTTAATTCTCCATTAACTAGTTTAACAGCAGCCAGCAGAGAAATCTGATGGCCCCAATGGGGTGCACTAGATCGGGAACTTTTTCTACGAAACGACCCCTGTGTGAGCTCCAGTCTCCACACTGATAGTCTCAGAGGGCCGCCATGTTGGCCTACAGTGGAACAGCTACAGATGAGTTCAGTAGCACCTTAGAGACCAGGAAGATTTTCAGGGTGTAGAGCTTTCAACTCTGATGAAGGGCATTTTGACTTTTCAAATCTCATTCCCTGAAACTCTTGTGGATCTCTAAGGTGCTCCTGGACTTGTATCACCGCCCCCCCCCATTGTACCTCACTGTCCCAACCATCTTAATTCTCCATTAACTAGTTTAACAGCAGCCAGCAGAGAAATCTGATGGCACCAATGGGGTGCACTAGATCGGGAACATTTTGGCCTGTGTACTGGGGTGAACGAAACCACGCACTGTTTATTGCACAAACGCAGGCTCTGGGCTTGTGTCTCACCACTCTGCTCAGCCAAACTGAAAGCCTTCCTCCAGTGCAAGGATGCTTCTTCCAACAGAAGACCCTCTTCCAATAGAGAAAAGCACCTTAGTCCAGAGAAGGCTTCAAGCTTGGCTCAGTAAAATGGTAAGACACAAGCCTGTCCCTGTAAACCTTGGAACAACCACCACTGGCTCCCAAAGCCCTTCTGAAGAGCTACCATCTGGTCCCCAAAAAGCCAAACAGAGAAGCAAAAATCTTTTAAAAGGAACAAGGGCAAGTAGTATCCATTACAAGAGGACTTGGCTGGAGGCATTTCATAGGGCAGCTTTTGTCTGGGTGACTACAGGACAAGCAAGCCAGTCACACATTTGCTTCCCTTGTTATGTCGGTCCCGACAGTAGATACAACTGTGTTAAGAGAACCCTTGGGCTTAGTCACCATGGTGTGAATGGAATGAGAGGAGGTATATTATGTGATGCCTCTGGAGGTCCGAAGTCCAGAAATCCTAGTCCTCAATTGCCTTCCTGGCTCTAGTCTAGAACCACCAGGTAGAAGCTGAAATGGCCTGAAAAGGGGGGCAGGGCTTCAGAACGTCCATCCAGCTGCTACACAGGGATTTAAACAGGCTTCTGCCCTTCACTTAAGTCTCTAATGCACCTCACACATTCACAGCAGGAGTTCCTCCCCTTCCCACAGCTGCCATTCCAATGTTGCTGAACTGCAGGCTGTGGAAGGTCGGTAGTTCAGCAGTTCGAGACCCGAGTGTGCCGCATGATGGAGTATCCATTACAAGAGGACTTGGCTGGAAGCATTTCATAGGGCAGCTTTCGTTTGGGTGACTACAGGACAAGCAAGCTTTTGCTTCCCTTGTTAAGTCAGTCCCGACAATAGATACAACTGTGTTAAGAGAACCCTTGTGGGCTTAGTCACCATGATGTGAATGGAATGAGAGGTGGTATATTATGTGATGCCTCTGGAGGTCCGAAGTCCAGAAATCCTAGTCCTCAATTGCCTCCCTGGCTCTAGTCTAGAACCACCAGGTAGAAGCTGAAATGGCCTGAAAAGGGGGGCAGGGCTTCAGAACGTCCATCCAGCTGCTACACAGGGATTTAAACAGGCTTCTGCCCTTCACTTAAGTCTCTAATGCACCTCACACATTCACAGCAGGAGTTCCTCCACTTCCCACAGCTCCCATTTCAATGTCGCTAATAAGACAGGGGAGACACAACAAAGCCTCCTCTTTCTACCACGTTGAACAGCTCTCATAACGCCCCCCTGTATGTTCCAAAACACATAAGTGAGGCTCCTCTAGCTTGTCCGTCTCTATATGGACTTCCTTTTCTGCCACACAACTCTTTGCAATACATGATTTGTCACAGAACAAGCATCAGTAGGCATAGAGAGTCAAGTTTGTTCCTGCAATTGAGCAGCAGCAAAGCGTATGTCCTTTCGCGACATTACAAGTGTGTGACTCAGGCAGAGTCACTAGAAGTGCAAACAGAATCTGATCCCATACCATGATTAACAAAAACATTAAGTTCCAGACTTCCAGTTCCAGTGCAAAGGAAGCTCCTCTGCTTCATCCCAGCACTAAAAGTGGGAACCAATCCATGCGCAGACAGGGCAACCACCACTAGTCTGCAATCCTTCTTAAATCACACACATCGCTATGGAAGCTACTGTGGGACCAGCAGAGGTTTCCAGCTCGACAGCTACAGGAGGTAAAAAGGTAGAACTGAAAAAAGAAATGGAGAACTCTTTCGCTGGTTGGGTAGTTTTATTCGGCAACCTCCTTACCCAAACTAATCAAGCCCCAGAACTGTTATGTCATTTGTGCTCTTTTCCCACTTCCCCAAACTGTAAATCCCGTTGCTATCATCACAAAGGTGGCTGACCTACACTGGGATGAACAGAATCCAGCTGTTATTGTGGGCTAAGCAAAAGTGTGTGGCAGACAAAGGTGTAAGACCCTTTGGGTCCTCCTCATTAGGGAGAAGAGTGAGATATAAATATCTAAACAGCAACAGCTAATAGTCCCAACGTCAAGAAGAGAAAGGCTGGAAACACTCTTTGAGGTACATGCAAAACACAGGCATTTGCTTATCGAGACACACTGACTTTCAGACTCTCTGCTAAACTGCCGGGGCGGGGAAGGCTGCTGAAGTTCAGCAATTCTGAAATTCCAGACTTTCTTTCTTCCCTACAAACACGTCAGCTTAATTCATGAGACTCTCTGGTCTTCCTGGGGAAGGATAATGTGGCTACATTTGTTTAACCAGCCGATGAACTTTCGAAGTGCCATGGAAACAGGAAGTACTTTTATATTTTGTTGCGATTTACAATTTTACCACTTTACGGGTTCTTTGTTTTTAAGCTACTGTACCTCATTTTGGGCAGAATACAAACTCAATCACCATGAAAAAATTAAGTAGCTCATTGAAGGAAATCAGTGAGGTTGCCAACTGGCCTGGAGAAAAGCATCCTATCCTTGTAATAGAGGGTTAATGTGTAGACACACGGGCAAACAACATTTTTCATGCCATTAAACCTCTATGCAGTCTGAACAGCCCAGACTAACCTGGCCTTGTCAAAACTTGGAAGCTAAGTAGTGTCAGCGTCAGCTTAGACCCGGGTTGCTACACTGAGGAAGGCAGCAACAAACCACCTCTGCTCATTTCTTGCCTTGAAAGTCCCATGAAAGGTTGCCATGTGCCCTGACCTGGATAGTCCATGCAAGCCCGATCTCATCAGATCTCAGAAGCTAAGCAGGGTCAACTCTGGCAAGTACTTGGATGGGAGACCTCCTTGGAATACCAGCAGTAGGGAGGCGGGGGCAGGCTTTATTCAGCCACCTCTCTGAATATCCTCCAGGGCCCCAGTAGGGGTCAGTCACCAGAGATCGCCATGACTTCCAGGTTCCACTTATATATAAAAAATACCTCCCCAGGTCACCATGAATTGGCTGTAACTCAATGGCACAATAAAGCCAGTTTGGTGTAGTGGTTAAGTGTGTGGTTTGATTCCCCACTCCTCCACTTGCAGCTGGCTGGATGACCCTGGGCAAGCCATCGTTCTGTCAGAGCCTTTCTTGAATGAGCAGTTCTCGAAAGAGCTCTCTCAGCCCCACCTACCTCACAGGATGTCTGTTGTGGGGAGGGGAAGGGAAAAGAGTTTGTAAGCCACTCTCAGACTCCTTTGGGTAATGAAGGGTGGGGTATAAATCCAATCTCTTCTTCTAAAGGAAAGGACATTTTTCTCCACACCAGTTGGTGACCTTAGAAACAGGGGTCTCTTGAATCAGCATCCTCAAAGCCAAATTCCCAGAGTCCATTGGGGGAAACCATAATAGGTCCAAAATGTGTTAAATCATACAGATAAATATACCCCAGTTTCTGCCATTAACATTGAAAGTCTGGACTGCCTATAAAGAAGCTAGCTAGACCTGACTAGATATCCCATCTCCAAAGTTCAAAGTAACCTAAGAAAAACCCAGTATACAGAAGCCTGCCACCTTATGTCAACAGCTGGTTCCCCTCAAACCATTGGCAGCAACTAGGGCTTAAATCAGCCAGCCTCAAGGCACAGTAGCCTGATAATTAATTACCTTCTCTACCAAGTCATCGGCAGTATCAAGTTGCAGATATTTCTTGCACAAATATATCTTAGACTTCCCTTGTGGGGGAAAAGACACCCCCCAACTCCTCACCATTTGAAGAGGCAAGGCCCATAACTTACCCAGAATATAAAGTTGAAGAAGAAAACCAAGAACCTGACACATTTCATGCCACCTTCAACCCCCATTTTGAACTTCAGACCCTGTAGGAAAAGCAATGGAGAAACGTCAGACCTAAAACCATTAAGGGAAAAAAAAGAAGAACTAGGAAAACGGCGCCATTATTAATGCAGATTGGGGGAGGGAATGAACAGGGAAGAAACAATATCAACGCATTCAGGCCCTCAAGGGAGGGTGTGAATCTAGTATTCATGGATAGAAATCCCCCAAGGGAACAGAAAACAGTCCTCCTCCCAGCAGCCAGTAGGAATACGAGGCCTCCTCCTCCTCCTCCTGGCCAGGTTCAACAGACTGGCTGAACTGCACCTACAAACACAGCCCTGACTGCCACAAAGTCCAGCTGCCCCAAATCAGGCCTCCTCCTCCTCCACACAGCTTTCTTCACCACACGAACATTTCCTGCATTTCGTGGCCGTCAAACGCTGCGGATTTACTACCCCCCTTCATAACATCGAATGTAAACGTCTGCTTAACAGGGACTCCATCGGACAAAGTGGGCTCCACACCACAAAAGCTTAGGCTAAATTTTTAAACAAACAAATAAACTAGGTGACTCTTTAAAGGCCTCACAAGACTCCTTGGCGTTACCTGAAGTAAGAAAAAGAATATGGCTGTTAGTGAAAGGAAAACACACGCACACACAACCTCCTAAGGAGGCGTGGGGGGGGGGGGGGAGAGCTTGT
>NW_015174861.1:51515-53579 GCF_001447785.1 Gekko japonicus
TGACTCAGTCGATACTGCTTTTTATGGCAACGGACGTCTCTCACCCCACCCCACACACGGTGGGCGGCCCGAAGGGGAAAGCGTGGGACTTCCGCCTCCCCAGAAAACCAGTCTCGCCTTCCAGGAAAGGCGGGCGAGTGGGAAGAAAAAGAACTACATTCCCTTTGCATACATACGCGGCTCTTGGACCTTCCAGTACTCTGGCCACCTCTCCTTCCCTTCTCGCTGCTAACTCCAGAGCCGCAGTTAAAAAACAGGGCGAGGGGGATCCAGAGGGGCCCAGAGAAGCCTCCCCTAGGAACCCCATCAGGAACCCCCCCCCAAAGTCCCTCCAATCTGCGCCTCTGACTACTTAACTCGCCTCCCGCCCCAGGAGCCTTACCTTACAGCCCCCCCAATCCACAAAGCGTCTAGCCCGACTGCCACCGAACTGTTGCGCTTCCTTCTCGGACTTTTCCTTCTCCCGTCTTCTGCCACTCCTCTCGCGTCACTCCCCGCCTGAACTCCCCTCTTCCCCGCCCCGCCCGCGTAACTCCAGGAGAGCGCCCAGCCAGCTGCTCGTCATGTGATGGAAAGGAAAGGTTGGGGAGGGAGGAAGACGGGAAGCGGACTTACCCTCAGGTCCCAGTGAGTCAACAGGAAAGGCGGCGGGGGAAAGGTCCCGGTCCCGTTATAGGAGCGAAGGGGGGGTCTGACGCACGCGCGCGCCCTTTCCCTTGCGCGGTGGCGCTTCCGTAGACTTTTGCGTGGGACTGCTCCGGAATCTGGAGTAGCGTCTGAACCCAATAAACCTGTTGGTGTTGGTTGCTGAGACTTACATAGCCAGTTAGCCACTACCCAGGCGGGTAGCCTTGTTGGTTTGAAGCAGCACAACAGAGTTTGAATCCAGTGTATGTCATGTCCCCTGACCGCCACCAGAGCTTGACTCTGTAAGAACAATGGGAACTAGGCTCCTAGTTTCTCCACTGGGGAGCCGATAGGACTGTGGGGGGAGATTTAAACCCACCAATGGGACCTAGGGGAGTGTCCCCAGGTGTGTATATAGTTTGCCAGCCGCCCAGTAGTCTTTGTCTTTGTTGTGTACCAGTAACCATGCTGATCACTACATCCCTATTAGTGGTTTCTACATGCGTCTAACCCACTACACTTCAATGGCAACGAGGATGGGATTCCACTGAGCATTCCAGCTGGGCTGTCGGGACTCTGGGAGGGAAGACAATGCACCGCTACCTACGCTCCCCCGAGCGATGAGCAACGAGGGTGAGCAAGCCACTTCCCAGCCACAGCCGCAACCGATCAGCACAATGGCCGTTGCTCTGGGGTCAGGGCTGGTACCGCCATTTGATACAGCCCGTCCACAGCAATGGGGAGCCTGGATCACCGGCCTGAAGTCAGTCCTGGTATTCTACCAGGTGACGGATGAGGCCAGGAAGAAGGGCCTCCTACTCGGGTCATGTGGACCCGCCATCGTAGAACTGGCCCAGTACCTCCTCTCCCCTAAGATGCTTGATGACTGCACCTTCGATGAAATTGTCACGGCCGTCCAGAACCACTACACACCGAAGCCTTCGGAGATGACGTGCCACATGGTGTTCCACCAGCGGAGTCAGCAAGGCCGCGAAACGGCCATTGCTCAGGGGTCAGGGCTGGTACCGCCATTTGATACAGCCCATCCACAGCAATGGGGAGCCTGGATCATTGGCCTGAAGTCAGTCCTGGTATTCTACCAGGTGACAGATGAGGCCAGGAAGAAGGGCCTCCTACTCGGGTCATGTGGACCCGCCATCATAGAACTGGCCCAGTACCTCCTCTCCCCTAAGATGCTTGATGACTGCACCTTCGATGAAATTGTCACGGCCGTCCAGAACCACTACACGCCGAAGCCTTCGGAGATGACGTGCCACGTGGTGTTCCACCAGCGGAGTCAGCAAGGCCGCGAAACAGCCGCGGAGTTCCTTGTGGAGCTCCGCCGCTTGGCATCCGAGTGCAAATTTGGGGCACACTTGGACATGGCCCTTCGAGACCGTTTCGTCACAGGACTACGGGAGGAGAAACTACGGCGGC
>NW_015174861.1:55127-63669 GCF_001447785.1 Gekko japonicus
GAGCTTGACTCTGTAGGAACAATGGGGACTAGGCTCCTAGTCTCTCCACTGGGGAACCAATAGGACCGTGAGGGGAAATTTAAACCCACCAATGGGACCTAGGGGAGTGTCCCCAGGTGTGTATATAGTTTGCCAGCCGGCCAGTAGTCTTTGTTTTTGTTGTGTACCAGTAACCATGCTGATCACTACATCCATATTAGTGGTTTCTACATGCGTCTAACCCACTACACTTCACAGTGGCACCCTGAAGACCAACAAAGTTTTATTCAAGGCAGCTTTTTTACACTTCTTCAGATACAAATGAAGAAATGTACTTGCACACGAAAGCTCATACCTGGAATAAAAATGTGTTGGTCTTGAAGAAGAGGAGGAGGAAGAGGAGCCTGGATTTATGCCCACCCTTCAGTAGGAGTCTCAGAGCTACTTACAATCCCCTTCCCTTCCCCACAACAGACACCCAGTGAGGTAGGTAGAGCTGAGAGAGCTCTTTTGAGAACCACTCATGAGCAATGCTCCCTCTAAATTGTGGAGTCTTGTGAGCAAACATTCTACTTTGTGAGCTACTGGCATTAAAGTTGTGAGTGAGCGATTTGGCTACTGCATAAATTAGTTTGCTCTGGAGTCATCCTTCCTGAGCTAGGATGAAAATCTGCAAGCTGGAGGCTAAAAAACTGAGCTAGCTCACACTAACTCAGCTTAGATGAAACACTTCTTATGAGAGAACAGCTCTGAAAAAACTTGTGACTGACCTAAGGTCACACCAGCAGCTGCATGTGGAGGAGTGGGGAATCAAACCCAGTTCTCCCAGATTAGAATCCACTAGTCTTAACCACTACACCAAACTGGCTCTCAAAAGAGATTGGATTTATACCCTGTCCTACACTTGGAGTCTCAGAGCAGCTTACAAACTCCTTTCCCTTCCTCTCCCCAAAACAGACACTCTGTGAAGTAGGTGGGGCTGAAAGAGCTCTTTCAAAAACAGCTCTGACAGAACTATGGCTTACCCAAGATCATCCAGCAGCTGCAAGTGGAGGAGTGGGAAATCAAACCTAGTTCTCCCAGATTAGAGTCCACACACTTATCTGCTACACCAAACTGCCACTGGACCCCAACTTTATTCTAAATAGGTACTACCTGCTTACCTGGACTACCCCCCCCATCTGGGCGTAGCCAGAACAACTATTACATTGGCTTCTCCTATATTTAAAGCATTTGTTTCCTAAATAAATGTTTGAAGAAGAATTCCAGGAAAAGGTCCCCACTTTTTTTATATATATATAAAAGCTATTGAGCACCAACAAGGGGTTTGAAAAGTGTAGCCATTCTTCTGGCTAAACCAACTGGATTTACTGGCATGGACTGAACTTCTCCGAAGCCGCATATTACTGCAGTTCCATACTAGCTTGAGCTTGGACTGAAGAGGTTTGTTCTAGGGTAGGGGTTCAAGTCACTCTCTCATATCCAGCAGCTTAACCAATCTGCTGCAGTTAGGGGCACCTGATCCCATGAGAGTTCAAACTCTCATAAGAATGGGCTGTAGACCGTCAGCTAGTTGTGCTTCAGGTGAAATACTTCCTGTTGATCTTGCTAGGAATTGCCTGGAGAAAAATGTCCGGACCCATTCATAAACGCTTCGTATATTGAAATGGGCAGCTGATCCCATTAAGCTTCTGTGAAAGGGGCATTTTCCTCCAGGCCTGCTGGCAATTCTACTAGCATCTGAGGGACTCCGGTTTGAACTCCACTCTGCCATGAAAGTTCCCTGGGTGACCTTTGACTAGTCAGCCTCTCTTGGACTAACCTGCAGGTATCTCACAGGATCATTGCTGTGAGGATAACATGGAAGAGGAATGCTGGTTTGGGCCCCCATTCTGGAGCAAAGTGAGGTTTTAATAAATAAATATATAATGTATAAATTAATAACATTTCTGAACTTTGGGCTTTCATCTAGGAATCCAGATGTGGTGTCTTACAAATTAATGCTAATACATCCAATAGGTACCTTTTTTGGATGCCTGCTAAGTGAAATGCATGAATGTTTTGGTAGACAATGGTAGCAAGCAGTGTTCCCTCTAAGCTGAGTTAGTGTGAGCTAGCTCATGGTTTTTTAACCTCCGGCTCACACATTTTTGTCTTAGCTCAGGAAGGATGGCTCCAGAGCAAACTAATTTACGCAGAGGCCAAATTGCTCACTCACAGCTTTAATGCTAGTAGCTCACAATGTAGAATGTTTGCTCACAAGACTCCATAGCTTAGAGGGAGCATTGGTAGCAAGCTGTGGCTACTCACAGAATGTCATATTTATGCATTAGCTTTAAAATACTCGCGTTCCTGTGGATTGATTTACATATCTGGCCTAGCTAGGGTTGCCAGCAGCCCTGGAGAAAACTGTCCTGTCATTTGAACAGAGACTTGTGTGGAAATGGACCTCTGATGGCTCTCAGAGCCAGTTTGGTGTAGTGGTTAAGTGTGCGGACTCTAATCTGGGAGAACCGGGTTTGATTCCCCACTCCTCCACTTGCACCTGCTGATGTGACCTTGGGTCAGTCACAAGCTCTGGCACAGCTGTCCTTGAAAAAAAGCAGTTTGTGTCAGAGTTCTCTCAGCCCCACCCACCTCACAGGGTGTCTGTTGTGGGGAGGGGAAGGGAAAGGAGTTTGTAAGCCGCTCTGAGACACCTTTGGGTAGTGAAGGGTGGGGTATAAATCCAATCTCTTCTTCTTCTTCTTCATGGCATGGAAGTCAATAACTTCTCCTGCTGAATAACATCCCATTAAACCTCTATTAAAGGGGCAGACCGTTATTTTTCCAGGCCTGCTGACAATCCTAGGCCTAGCTGGCCAGCAAAAGACCTGATGAGTGCAATCTTGTAGCTGGGTAAACCAGCATAACCAGCAGGTAATTTAAACTTGCAAAGTTTTTATTTTGCTTGAAACCTATGAACTGAGACTGCAGTTTTCAGGCTAGAGGAAGGTAGCTAAGGATGTTATGTTAATGGAAAGGTTGAAGAGAATTGGGGTGGGGTGTGTGCATGTGGTCAGTGCTTATGGCAGTTGCTCTGGTTTCATAGATCTGATGACTAACATTTCTCTCTCAAGACAGTAGCATTAAGCAGGGTTGTCAACTGCCTAGAGATTAATGGGATGTTATTTACGACATGAAGTGATTTATGTCCTTGCCAATGAAAAGCTTGAGCTGCCCATTTCTGCACATTAACCCTCTATTAAAGGGACAGGACAGTCTTATCCAGGCTAGTAAGGAGCCTCTAAGTTCTGGAATGCACTTGGAGGCTCATCTTTTAAAATCAGCTTGATCCTTCATGCTGACGAACTTCTTTAGGTCATTAACTCATAAGGCCATCCTACGTCAGAAGTGACTTGACGCACACATACATAACATTTTTTTATTTTATGAGCTTTATGTCTAACGTGCATCCCTGGACAACTTAGAAATAAACATTAATAAGGAACATTAGAAACGTTATAATAAAACAGACTTCTATTAAAATCACAATCAATCCATCTCATATCAAGTACAAAGAAAACATTAAGCCTGTATTTGAGGGAGAGGACATCCCCCCCCCCCGACCAGACAGCAGCATCCTTGCATTTCATTTTGAAATGCCTATTTGGACTAATGTGGACCTCTGTAGGCAGAAATGAACTTATCTGGACATAGTTTAAGTCCAACAAAGTTGTATTCAAGGTATAAGCTGCATGTACACGTCTAGCTTCCGTATGCATGCACCTTGATTAAACCTTTGTTGGTCTTAAAGGTGCCACTGGACTCAACATTTGTTCTGGTGCTTCAGACCAACACGGCTACCCACCGGAATTTATCTGGACACATAAGCTCCAAGCATTTCCAAATGCACCACCTGTGCAAGATCTTTTAGTGCTTTGGGACACTTAGCATGGAACACCCCCCCCCCCCCCCGGCAACATATTATCTTCAGCCCCCCCCCCCCCCCGGAAAATATTAACTTTTAAACAGGGTTCTTGTCCTTCATTGCTGCTGGACATCTGTATCACTTTTACCATGTTTTGGTCACACTGGAGTGTGATCAAGCTACCACTGAGCTTTTATATATTTGATGAATATTCGTCACTTGATGAATCTTCAAGTCGAGCTTTTTATATATTTGATGAATCTTCAAGTCACAAATCACACACAAAGTTGGGAGGGATGTTCCCAGTGCAAGCAAAGTGCTCTTTAGTGTCTCATAGACTTCAAAGAGGTTGATACCCAGTTTTTCCAGTATGATGTTCTTTACTGTGCATATTTCTACTGGTCATAAAATGCCACCATGTAGTTCCTGGTTCTAACACATATTTGATTTATACCCCTCCCATGACCTGAGCTGATTCTTGGTTTATAGCGCTGGCCAGGCAGCAACCAGCACATACACCCTATCCCAGTTTCCCCCTGTGAAAAGCACCCAAACAGTATCTTGATAACGTTACAATGGCATAACTGTTTTCCCAGAAATTGTCTGCAGAAATTCCCAACATTGTCATGTATTTGAAAGTATGTGCGTGAAACTGTCCAATGTTGCTTACGACGAGACCTTTCCTTAACACTACAGAAAGTTAGAAACATTCTTACTTAAAACTTTTACCCAAACTAGGTGAAAATGGTAAATCTATAGGTTTGTGTAACTTGCAGGAACATTTAACTATTATGTCTTTATTAGCATGAAAGAACATTTGGTTTTGCATGACATGCTTGATGGGAGATTTTAAAAAGAGATTTAATTTCCTGGAATCTCTGTGAATATGACACCCACCAAAGTTTGAAAGAGTTCCAATAGTTTGGTCCAGTTCAATTCAGTGGTGCACCTAGCCTATTTGGCGCCCGGAGTGGTCATTTTCTAACCCCCCCCCCCATTATTATTATTTTGCCATCAGGTTACAGCTGACTTGTGGCCACCTCACAGGGTTTTCAAGGCAAAGAGATGTTTGGAGGTGGTTTGCCACTGCCTTCCTCCACGCTGGCCCTGCTTAATTTCTGAGATCTGACGAGATCAGGCTAGGCTGAGGCTATCCAGGTCAGGGCCCTTCCCGTCTATGACAAAATTATTTTAATTAGTAATCATGAAATAAAATGAATGATAATGGCCAGAAAATACATTCAGGTGGGTAGCCATCTTGGTCTGAAGCAGCAGAACAAAGTTTTGTCTTAAAGGTGCCACTGGACCCAAACTTTGTATTCAATGGCCAGAAAAGAAATGCAGGCAGTGAAAAATTTCTTGTATGTAACTTCGCATATATAGCCATGCCAATAAAAAATATTCAACTGCCAACATGCCATTCCATCACGAGAGCCAGCATGGTGTGATGCTTAAAATCTTGGACTGGGATCTGGGAAGTTCAGGTTGGAATCCCCACTCATGCAATGAAAGCTCGCTGGTTGACCTTGGGCCAGTCACATTACTCTCAGCCTAGCCCTGACCTGGATAACCCCAGGGTAGTCTGATCTCATCAGATCTCAGCAGCTAAGCAGGGCGGAGGCAGGCAATGGCAAACCACCTCTTGCAATCATTTTTGTGGCAGCCATTTTGTTGCTGCACCCACCATTCCATGTCAGAATTCCAAATGTGCCTGCAGCACTTTCACACATGATAAATAATGCAGTTTCAATCCACTCTGGCTACTGTTTGCAAGTGGAGTTTGTTATTTCACACAGTAAATTCCAGTGCAAAATGCATTGAAAGTGGATTGAAAGTGTGTTATTTAGTGTGTGTAAAAGTACCTTGGTGAACCTAGGCAGTCCACAAGCAGAACATTTTTTTTTAACCACAAGCTGTGAGGGCTTTGAGAAAGGACCCAACACATTAATCAATAAATGGATCAATGGCTTTTAGGCATGACTACCAAATGAATCCTCCATGTTCTTATCTTTGGATACTTGCCCTTTAGTTCTAACCCACTACAATGGAACCTATGAAATCTTGTAACTTTACACAGGCATAAAGGATTATCATCAAAATCATAAGCATGAGACCCCCCAACCGCATTTTCTTAATTTTTGTTTTATCTAAACAAGCAAAAGATGTAATTGTGCTTTTGTTTTTAAAAAGCCAGTGGCAAATGTGGAAATGTGGAAAAATTAACATAGTAAATACTTTTAATTGCTAGAAATCAACCAGCTTTTTCTGAGAGTTTACCAAATTTCATACTCCTGGGACAAACCTCCTTGATTATCAACAAATAATTTCCAGGTTGTAAAATCAGAATGGCCCATTAAGCCTCCTCCCATGACATCTTGTACTTAAACTTGCTTACCAAAGATCATCCACCAAATGGCATGGTCAACATAAAGCCATCATTCCTCATTCTTACAGAAGATGGATGGTCAACTATGGTGAAAGATGGTTAGATTTCTCTTAAATCAAATGTTACTGGCATAGTGATAGCGGAAAACCCCTTATTTTGTCTGTAGTACAAAGTCAGCTGTTATTAACAATATTAGACAACCGGAGAGCCATTATGACTTTATTGTAGATATTGTGGAGGACAATTAACGTAGCACAGTAGCATTGTTCCTGTGGATAAAAATAGGCCATTAAGAGCACAGCATCGGCAGTAAAAAACAGCTTTGAGTGCTCTAAAAATTTCTGCCATCTTCGGGGAGTGAGTTGTCCCTGGACTTCTTCCAGAGTAAGGCATAAGTAATGAGATCACTGATCTGCAAGCAGGAATGGAGGAAGTGTATAACCTTGAGGCTGTGGAATGGAAGCAGAGAGAGCGCACACTTTAGACAGAGTGCTGCAATACCCTCATGAATGAAGAGAAAGAAATCCATGGAAATCACCATGGATGTGATGAAAATGATCCTGGAAAGTTAGAATATACATTTTCAAATAAACAAAAAGTTGGAATTTTAATTGCCGGTGTCACCTTGAAGGAGAGGAATATGTTGATCTGAAAGTTTGTCATCCAGCTGGCAAATACAAATGGTTATCAGGGGAGTGTTTAAATATTCTAAATTGCACCAGGGCTTGTTACTGAAGAGACATTTTTTTGGTTTCCCAGAGCAATACCACAATGGCCAGGGTCCTGACGTTTGACAGCAACACACTGAAGGGACACCTGCATCAGAATTGTCATAAGTCAGAGGAAAATTATTGCAGATAAGATAGTATGGACACAACCTTTTTGTTCCTCCTTCCCCCAGTATGATATCATTCTGTTTTAGAAAAGGTACAGTTAAGTATAGGTACTTTAAAAGAACATTGGGAAATATTGTATAAATGAGTTAGCCTCGTGATGAAAGATGTTTCAGATGAGGGGGGTTGCAAGCTCCATTCTTTGCAGTGTCTGCCCAGTTTGTATAGCACTTGTTGCTCCCAGCTCATCTCACAAATACCAATAATGCACCACCAGTTACTTCTAGTATTGAGGATGCAGTAAATTGTGCAGCCAAAAATAGAATAAAACATCAGGCAAAGCTCCTTGTAAACACTACAGAATGAAAGATGTTCTTTAGCCAGTAACTGTCTGCAGTAACTGATGTGCTATATCCATGAATAAACATGAATTTATAACATTGGCTTGGATCCTATGAAGTGTTTCTGCTGACAGGAGGATTTCCCTCAACACTTTCTCACTTCCTTTCCACCCACTTCAGCCCAAAATGCCCCCTTAAATGCTGCTCGCATTTAACAGCTTTCCAAAGGCTATTTTAGGCTGCAGCTGCAGGGAGGTGACAAAGTTGTGCTTCATTGACAAAAATCTTTCTGTCACGGGAAACTCTCTGTATCCAACCCATGACCACATATGAGTATTTCACAATAGATAGGAAATGTCACAATCAATGCTCCCTCTAAGCTGTGGAGTCTTGTGAGCAAAAATTCTACTTTGTGAGCTACCGGCATTAAAGTTGAGAGTGAGCGATTTGGCTACCGCATAAAGTAGTTTGCTCTGGAGCTGTCCTTCCTGAACTAAGACAAAAATGTGTGAGCCGGAGGCTAAAAGACTGTGAGCTAGCTCACACTAACTCAGCTTAGAGGGAACACTGATCACAATAATATTAAGCAACGGCTGGCACTTCTGTTACCTTGGGCGTGGATTAGGGCAACTACAGGTAATGTCATGAGATTGCCGGTTACATTTGAAGTGTCATATATAAACCT
This sequence comes from Gekko japonicus, assembly GCF_001447785.1. Taxonomy (NCBI): domain Eukaryota; kingdom Metazoa; phylum Chordata; class Lepidosauria; order Squamata; family Gekkonidae; genus Gekko; species Gekko japonicus. Next base: position 63,262 of record NW_015174861.1, read on the forward strand.
TAATGACATCAAGCATTGTAGCTTATCCTGGGTGAGAGAATACAAAATAAACACTGTGGTGAAATGAGATAAAGACTCTGAGTGGGGATGCTGGGCAAGTAAAACAAGAATTTGCCCTGCTTAAACGAACAATTGAGCCTATAAATAAAAAACTTGATGAACTTACCACAACATTGCAGTTTACGGAGAGGAAAGCTGAAGCAACATTCCAGAGTGTGAAGAAAGCAGCAAACGAATTGAAAGAGGTAAAAGACTTTGAAGCATGGGCAAAAAAATAAAATTATGCTCCAAGAAATTAAATTGAGAGAAAGGAAGGCCAAACTTCGTGGAGTCTCTTTAAACGTTTCTGAAACAGAAGACCTTACTGCACCTTTAAATAAATGGCTGCAACAGATACTTCAATCAGCA
>NW_015174861.1:64158-85894 GCF_001447785.1 Gekko japonicus
AGCTGATTGGACTTCAGTCCATTCCACACCTCAAACTCCCCCCCCCGCAAGGCAGTTGGAATGTCAGTTGCATATGGAATCTGCTGTATTCTGGTGGTGTGCAGGTCCCAGGTTCATGTTTTAAAAGCAGACTGACACTGTTTGCCCAAAGCCAGAGCACTCTCCCAGAGCCTCTTTCTAGATCCCGTTGTATTTATTTCCACAACGGGCCTTATTTCTAGTTAAATAAATAAATAAGTAGGGTATTTAGAATTATTTTATAAGCGGTAAATATTTAGTGAAAGTACATAAAGTAATATATACAGTAGTGTTATAGCCAGAGAGCATGGCAAGGAAGTGGAGGGTGTGCTCCCCCCAAGATCTCTGGTAACAGGGAGGAGGGTTATCCTCCTGTTGAAGGGGTTTCCTCTTCAGCCCCCAGTATCAGAGGCAACCCCATCCAGCTTTCTTTTTTAGGTATAGAAGTAGATAGAATAACAATACAGACTGAATGAACAGAAAAGAAGTTAGAAGAATGAGTAATAATCTATTGGAATATTCAAAAGCTGTATTAAGAGATAAATTGTGATTTAGAGGGAGTTGTATGGTGGTTTTATATGTGGGTAGGATAAGGGAATAGGAAAAGAAGAGGTTACAAACTGGATTTGGATTAAGTTTAATTTGTTAGCTATATAGTATGGAATGTAACCTCATTTTTGCTTTTTTCCTCTTGTGTAATGCATGAAAAGGAGTATAATGTATAAGGATATGAATCATTTTTATGAAACATGAATTATATACTCAAAAATATATACAATAATATTAATCCAAAAGACTGAACGTTTAACTATTACAAGTTCATTTGACAAATATTCTTGGCATCAAAAATAACCATTCATCAGTTGTTGAATAAAAGTTTAAAAAAAAACAAAACTTTTTTTCTGATGACGTTTTGTCATGTGTACTTCAGTATCTTTCAGAAGTTTGTAATTATTTATTACAGTGAAAGTCGTTAATGTAAGGATTTAAAGTTTTGCAGCTGTTACATTATTATAAATGAATGCAGTGATTTGCAAACTCTTTGAAGTGGAACCCACTTCTGAACAAATTTTTGGGAACCAGTTGCTGAGGAGCTCCACAAAACTTCCCCCACCTTAACATAAAATGCAGGAATCAGACATCAATTTTATTTTTTACCGATGAAAGTATAGCTCATTACTGACTGGCGGTATTTCATGGGCATTTTGTATACTAACCAGAGGTAAATTAAAATTTGCCATCAAGACTCCTGGAGCCTTCTCTCCCAGCTGACCCTCCCTTGCTTCACAACCCACGTCAGAGAGGTGTGACCCACTTTTGCCTCCTGATCTACAGTGTGAGAATCACTGAAGTAACCAGGTTCAAGTAATGCAGAAAGGGGAACACTGAAGAAGACTGGCGGGATTCTTATGGCGCCTGAAAACGTCCACTCTGCTGTCTAGATCGCTTAGAATACATAGGGCCAGTGTTCCCTCTAAGCTGAGTTAGTGTGAGCTAGCTCACATTTTTTTAGCCTCCGGCTCATACATTTTAGTCTTAGCTCAGGAAGGGTGGCTCCAGAACAAACGAATTTATGCAGTAGCCAAACCGCTTGCTCACAACTTCAGTGCCAGGAGCTCACAGAGTAAAATTTTTGCTCACAAGATTCCACAGCTTAGAGGGAACATTGCATAGGGCACTGTGTAAATTGTCCCATTGCTTAAGGAAAGTCACTTGACTAAAAGGTGAACAGAATTTAGGTATAGGTACATCTGTAGGAGTTACTCAGGAAGGTGTGCCTCAACTACTAAGTATGGCTCTTGTATATAACATACAAAGCAGGAGGGGTCACGGGTATCCAATAGGAAAAACACACAAACAATCCTGTGATGTGAACACTATTTAAAAAGATATATATAATTTCTTAGACTTTATAAAAATGCAAAAGATTTTGTCAACATCCTTATTTGTACAATATTGTAAAAGAAAGTCCAATATAGTCCAACATAATGAGTATTCAGTATAAACTCATTTCAACTTTTGCAGTCTTCCTCAGATGTAAGCCTATATGGTAAGGAGAGGTCAGCTTCTTAATCCAGCTCAATATTGTAATTCCCTTCATAATATCCTGGAATAAACCAAGTAAATGAAAATTCATATGCAGCTGCATGAAAATAGCTATTTTTATACCCTAATGATTTAATAATTAAGTTTTAGAAATTAGCAAACTTACTTCTGGATCCAACAAGTGTCTATATATGTAGCAAGCCAATAAATTCAAAAACAGCCTCCTGGATTTTGTTGGCTATGCTCTCTTCAGCACTATTTATTTTAGTAGTAGCAAACCAGTCCTTATTTCACCCGGCTAGAAGCCTTCATTTGGTGGCTGGCAAATGCTCTCTACATCAATCCAGATTATATGAAAGTTCTACTAGTTAACTCCATGCAGCTGCATAATGAACATCATATTCTTAAAGTAACATAACCTTATAGCAAGCTGAACCTCTGGATCCCGGAAACTGCGGGGCAAGGGCGGGCGTCTGATCGCGTTTCCGGTGGCATCCGGCGCCCGCCCATGTCCCCTTGCAAACAAGTTCCCCCCCCCCCAAGTCTCCGTGGATGCACACAAGCACCCAACGGAGCATGCGCATTTATGGTGTACACGACAAAAAACCCACACCCGTTTGCCGCACCGCGTGCTTCTTTGTTGCGCGCAGGATTGTCCTGTGATCAGCACCTCTCCCTTCCCACGGAACCTCTACGGGACCTCCATGGAACCTCCCGGAGAGGTCTGATCCCTTAACCGCGCGTTAGTTTGCCCTGGGGCAAACAGCCACGCTCCCCCCCCTGCAATTTCCTGCCCGTGTGACCAGAGCCATAGTATAGTTTTCATGGATGCCATCAAATAGTAGTTGGCAGCCCACCAGAAACTGGCCAGGTACCTATCACTTGCCCACCATGGCCTGGCACTTATCCACTAGTGTCATCCATGGTGGCACTGGGACTCTCCCAGTTTGTTTCGACTCCCACAAACCATGCAGGCCACATGCTGGCTCTTATCTTTGCGTCGGGGACTATGGTGGACTGGATTACTGCTGATGCAGTTCCATGGTTGGACCACCTTGCTTTGAAGGCTCGGCTGTTTAGGCAGCGAGTGAATTTAAGCTCACCTGCAGAGTCAAATGGCCCTTAATAGGTTCCAGGAAGCTCTGTGGGACCCGATTTCCACTGGTGGCCCATTGGATGTGCTGTTGGCCATCGATGCCATTGACGAGGTTGCTCCCTGGTGCCCTCTTTGCCCTCGTACCAAACCAGCCCCATGGTATACCTCGGAGCTATGGCGGATGAAGCGAGAGCTAAGAGGACTAGAGAGAGTGTGGCGATGAGCTCATGACAAAGCCGCAAAAGCATCTTATAGGTTGTTTATGAGAACCTATGAGATGGCAGTGAAGGCCACAAAGAGGAATTTCTATGTGACTTCCATTATGTCTGCTAGCTCTCGCCCAACCCAATTATTTAGTTATTCAGTCACTGACTATCTTGCAGATAAATTCTTGTCACTCTGCTGTGACCTTCCAACCACAATTGATACAATAAGAGAACTGGAAGCCCATTGGCCGTCTCCAGGTCCTGTTTTGGACCACTTCAGTCTGCTCTCCCAGGATAAAGTTGACAAGATCCTGGCACCTGTGAAGCCTACTACGTAAGTGTTGGACCCCCAAGCATCGAGAATAAATCCACGTTTTCAAGAAAAGCAAAATTTATTTCAAAGCATTGGAAAGACACTCAAACACGTTCCTTGTTAGAACTGGCTACAAACTATAAGGGCAAGCATAATAAAGGGATTTGAAACAGATACAGAACCAATGGGTCACCTTCCCGCTGGCGGGCGAGAGGAAACGGTTGCGCGCCCTTTCCCTGGGAACCCAGTTATCTCCAGACATATACAGGTGCAGTTCTCAGGCTCTAAGAGCAACAATCCGGCAATGAAGCGAACTCCCACAAGACGACCTCCAGTTGTTTGGCTTATGCATTACAGCAGAGTACAATAACAGCTCACAGGCAGGGAAGGAGGGGAATGGGGGGGAACAACTGTACCGAAGTACCAGCAACACAGAACACCATGGCAGCTTGCTGACAGTAAGATATATTACCAGCTGAACTGTACAAAGTTTTACCTGAGTGGTGGGCCTCCTTGCTGGCTAGAGTCTTCACAGATTAATGGGTCTGGAGTGTTCCCCTCTGGTTGGAAACTGAGCATTGTGGTGCCCATACATAAGAAAGGGGACATTGCAGACCCACACAATTATAGACCAATAAGCTTACTAGATATAGTCTATATGCACACCCTCGCCCAGATTATCCAGAGGTATGGGCTGGGTTGTCACCAGTATGCGGATGACACCTAGCTCTATCTACTGTTGGATGGCTGCCTGGACACTGCCCCAGGAGATCTGGACGAGGTGTTACAAGCTGTGGCTAGATGGTCGCAACAGAGCCGACTGAAGTTAAATCCAACCAAGACGGAGGTCCTGCACCTGAGTTGCAGAGGACTGAGTCAGGGGATCAGGCTCCCGACCTTTGATGGGCCCTATTGGTGCCAATGTTGAGGGTGAAGAGCCTGGGGGTGTTCCTGGATGCCTCCCTTTCTATGGAGGCCTAGGTCACCGCCACTGCCAGGTCTGCCTTTTTCCATCTGAGGCAGATCAGCCAGTTGGCCCCATATCTCGACCCCCAGGACCTAGCTGCAGTAACTCACACAATTGTCAATTCCAGACTGGATTACTGTAACTCTATGTGGGGCTACCTTTGATCCCGTTCCAGAAATTGCAGCTAGTGCAGAACGCGGCAGCACGGGTGATGACGGTAACGCCTGTGCGGGCTCACATCCACCCAGTGCTGCGCAAACTGCACGGGCTGCCTATTGAATTCTGGATCCGTTTCAAGGTGCTGGTGCTTACCTTTAAAGCCCTATATGGTCAGGGACCAGCGTACCTTCAAGACCATCTCTCCCCATATGAGCCCTGTAGGACATTGAGGTCCACAAACCAACATCTCCAGGCAGTCCTCGGCCTCAGGGATGTCTGTCTAGCCTTGACCAGGGCCAGGGCTTTTTTGGCCCTGGTCCCTGCCTGGTGGAATGAGCTCCCAAGTGAGATCAGGGCCCTGCGGGATCTATTACAGTTCCACAAGATGGTGCTCTTCCGCCGGGCTTTTGGTTGAGGCAGTGGGCATCCCTCCCTTTTTCCTGGCCAACCACCCCCACCAGTGGCCTAGTTCAAATTTGACATCGGGGCACCACTGTTATACTCAGATATGACTGACACCTGAACAGGCTGTTTTACACGGTAGTTGTGATTTTATGATTTGTGATTTTTTAATCTAATCTAATGTAAACCATCCTGAGCCTGCTCGCAGGGAAGGCGGTATATAAATCAAATAAAAAATATTGTGGCAAACAGAATCCATGTGGGGATCTCATCTAGTTACTTCCCTAGCCAGTGCCACATCTCCAGCTGGAATGCAAACTATGCACATGATCTTGGTAACACACAGCATCTGCATGGTTTTTGTTGTTCAGTCGCACAGTCGAGTCCGACTCTTCGCAACCCCATGGACAAGATCGCGCCAGGCCCTCCTATTTTCCACTGTCCTCTGAAGTTTGCTCAATTTCATGTTCGTTGCATCTATGACACTGTCTAACCATCTCATCCTTTGCCGTCCCCGTCTTCTTTGACCTTCAATCTTTCCCAGCATCAGGGTCTTCTCCAGTCCCTTCTCATTTGGTGGCCAAAGTATTTGAGCTTCAGCTTCAGTATCTGTCCTTCCGTAATGGGTGTGAAATGGAAGGTTGAAAAAGTGTTTTTCTTTAGTATTAACCAGCCACATTACAGCAACAAGATGAATGGGGCCACTTCCTGTTTTTACAGTTCTTGGTAAGGAGGAAAGCAAGCAACTGTTAATTCAGTGGCAACATACATAAAAATGGGGCCATGGACAAGCTTAAGCCTCCCTGGTAGTTACCATACCTCCCCAGTGAGGTCCTTTCAACTTTGAGATACAGTGGTCCATTAAGCAATTAGATCAATTTTTGGCAGTTTTCCACAATTGCTTCAATACCACACATGCTTCAGTAGGCTGCATTTTCCAGTATTAAACCTGTGGAAAGACCATGGATCTTCTCAGCCACAAACCAGCAAAAACAGCTACACTGCAGCCTAACAGATCTAGTGATTGGGACTAAGCATAGCTCATTCAGAAAACCATACCTGCTGCTATTCCTCCAAGTGGAGGAACACAGCCTACAACACCCCATTTTCTTATATACTAACACATTCTGTTTCTTCAGTGAGTTCTCGTGGGTTAATTGACTCAATTTTCACGTTTCAGACCACCTATGCAAAGGGTACAAGGGCTTTTCCTTAAATTCTTGTCTGTCATCCCCACTAACTCACTCTATGCACCAAAATGCTTCAGCAATAGTGCTCACAGAGGGTTTTTAGACCCCACTGGCGTTTAGTCATGCCGGCCACATGACCACGAAAACATCTTTGGACAGCGCTGGCTCTTCGGCTTGGAAACGGAGATGAGCACCGCCCCCTAGATGGATTTGACTAGCTTCTGAGCAAGGGAAACCTTTACCTTTACTTTCTCTACACTAAGGAGTCTCAAAGCTGCTTACAATTGCATTCCCTTCCCCTGCCCACAAGAGAAACCTGAGCTGAGAGTGTTCCGAGAGAACCGTGACTGGTCCAAGGTCACACAGCAGCCTTCGTGTGGAGGAATGAAACCCAGTTCTCCAGATTAGAGTCTGTTGCTCTGAACCACTACACCATGTTGTGATCCTCCCCACCAAATGGTATGAGACAACTATTGAACATCCCCAGGGTTTCACTATTCTTTACTCTCCTTGAAATAAAGCTACTGTGCTAGACAGAAATATCTAAGAGTTTTATTCATTAAGGAAACATATGCCAGACAAACTCTATGTTGTCCTGCAACCTGCTGTGTACATATATGAAATAAACCGTCACTGGCTTCACCAAGGAGCTCCTCATATACCCAGCTCTGTTTGTTGCCTTGGCTGGCTCTCATTGAAAGAATGTGTGCAGCAACTATAACAACATAAGTAAGCAAAGTCAGCTCCAGGCTTGCGCTGGAAATTTGTAGTGCAGAAAATTCTTCTACAGTTGAGCACACATGCGATATGAGGCCTGTGCTGTGATACGCAGTGTTATAACCAGCAATCATGACCATATTCAGCAGAGCAAAACTGTACATAGCATTTATTTCTTCAGCATGAAGTTTTCCAGTTGATCTCAAAACTGTACAGCCTTCTATCAAAAAAGTCACATTGGAAGAACATTTCCTTTCCCATTTTAAAACCGGATGAAACAACTTTTACAAGCCACAGATTCTAACATCAGCCAACATCTCCGCATGACAGTTGTTGCTGGCACCTTCTCCTCTACTGAGCCCCACAGCCCACAAGCTTCCAGAGCTCCTTTACCCACCTACAAAGTTCTTGCCAGTTTCACCACTGCTTCCTTGGACTGTTTCCTAGCCAAACTGATTCCTCATTTCTCTAAACCACATCTGTACTGTTCTGCTGCTTACATCTTCAACCTGAGTAGTTAGAATAATTTATTAAAGTACATACACCCAGCGTTTCAACTTAAAAGTATTCAGGATGGTGAACAATAAATATTCCTAGGCACTGCAGAAGCTGAAAACAAGGGGAGAACTTGCAAGCAGGTTTCTACAACCAAACTTATTCACATATCTGAGGAAATAGTCCCTTTAGTAAAGATGGCTTTGAGGTTGTCTCTCTCAACTGCTTCCACCACATTCAAAACACAAACACACCAAGGACTTGGAATTTTTTTATTGTAATGACTATATACACATAAACTGAAGGATGTTTTCATTAAACAATTGAAAAGGGCACTGAGCACCACCTATGCCAGTTGTTGCAGGGTGTTCGCAGTTAACTTCAAATTTGTTATTGGGCAAAACCATGATAATCACAATTTTTTTCTTCATATTTCTTCTTCTAACCACACAGGCATAGGCATTCATAGTAAACAAGAATGCACGAGGTGTAACTTTTGGGGGGGGGGGGATTTTGTTTCAGTCTGCAGGTGCGCCACCCAATTTTTCCCTTCCACCTACTGGCAAAAGGTTCCAATGCAATCTAATGCATCGTTGAAGCAACCACCACTAAGGACAATAATACTAGCACTTATTATGTCATCGATTGGTTGTAGTATTGTTTTAAGTGTTTTGTTTTTATTGTGATTTATGCGCTGTTTTACGTAAGCTGCCCTGAGCCCACCTTGGCTGGGAGGGCGAGGTAGAAATCTGACAAATAAAAAAAATAAAAATTCTGAAAGCTGGGGGGCAGGGTCCAGCCTCTAAAATACTATTAATTCCTTATTTCCAAGGACTTTTCAGGCATAGAATTCTTGATTGAGACTCTCATATTTTGATATTATTCCTAGTTGCACTCTCAAATGCCAGTAGTTAATATCTAACTGGACACCAGCGTCATAGTTTCTGATTTGGAACCCCTTGCCCTGTAATAGTCACTACTGTGCTGAGCCTGGCAACAGCTGTTCTGTAGTAATAGCAAGGCACTCTGCATATCATCAGCACTGTTGTATTAAACTTAGCTGAAAACTGGCTCCTGCAGCAATTAAAATTGCATCTCTATTTTTCACTCCTTTTTTGATGTAATTCTTCCTGTTTACCTCTCATTTGCCTTGATGCACACTCCCTCCTGAGAAAACTACTGGGGCAATCACCATATTTACTCCCTTACAATTTGTACAGGAAAAGAGGATTTTGCATATGGAAGGACACAAGACAAAGCCCAAAGGACTACAATACAGCAGGAACACAGTTTTAGTTCCAAATTTTGACCTCAAGATTTGTTCATACCAGCACATTTTTGCGATGGATGATTGTATGACGAAACACAGTTCACATCACATCACATACCTGGAACGATTGCTGGTGAGTTCCACTTCCTGGTTTCTTACCACACACACAAAAAACCATGTTCTCTTTTAAGCAGTTTGCATGATTGATGCTAACACTGCCAATCTCTGTGCAGTGACTGACATTTCCTCCATGGTGAGTGTGAGAGAATCAATGTCACCTTGGTCCATGGTGAGTGTGAGAGAATCAATGTCATCTGTACAATGGTGCAAATATAGCCTTTTCAGTTAACCACCTCCATTTTTCAAGTCCCAGTACGTTATTTCAGCTCTTCCCGGAGAATGTTCTCTTTCACAATGGTACAGCCCAATGTTGTGCATCTTTAACTCAAATGTCAGTCCCAAATTAAACGAAGATTTTTCTTTAGTAAACAACATGTGTGTCTTTATAATTTCCAAGCCTACACTTAGGAGCAATTCTATAAATCCAACATTTTTCAACTGAACAGAAAACCATCCTGAAACAGTTTTAGGAGGATCTATAAATCCAACATTTTTCAACTGAACACAAAACCATCCTGAAACAGTTTAATTTGGGCACACAAACTATTTCACGACCAAGTGGGATGAAGCATACACAGGCACAGTAATTCATTAAAGTTTAGCGTTTAATAGATGAATGGAACGTACACAGCTGTATGTAAATGTACATTTTAGAATACTTGATTGTAAGAAAATGATGATCACTGAATATACAAGCAAGCTTGACTTCTTCAATTATAATTATCACAAGCAAAATACTACACAAATCAAATTACAGACATTCACTTCCACTAGTAAGAAGCATTCAAGGTGCTAGATACTTACCAATTTGCCAGGCCTGAAATGAGTTCCCTTGCTTTCTGGTGGTGTTGGTGTCTGGAAGGCTACACAAAGGTTGTATTCATATGACTCAGAGTACGATCACCATACTCAGGACTGACAAAATGCTCCTTCGCTTGGTCATAAGTGCACGGCAAATAGCTGCACAGTGGTAAGTAGAACAAAAACCAGCCTCTCCATATCACAGAAATAGATTCAATCCATCAACTGGTCCAAATGATTTCAGACTGTCCTTCCAAGTTTTCTGTGTAAAATCAAGTTAGATCAATCCAGCCAGCAATAAGGTATGCATATCTGTGCTGAAATATCACTACTTTTAATACAAACAATATTCTTCCAGAAGAGGGCTGATAAAGACAATCCTGGAAGCAAAGCTGCTGTTGAGATCCCAAAACATTTGCCCTACATGATTCACTGAAGCAGCGACACTAGAAGTTGGGTGTTTTGATGGTTGAAATTTTCACAAGCCATGTGAGTGCTTGTTCACACATGGGAATAACCATATAATGAGGTGCCTATGTAGCTTGAGATCCCAATGGCATCTGCGCCACCACATGCGGCCCTTCACAAAACAGCAAACTTGGGGGAACAAACAAGACCAGTAACACAACTCAGAGGAGCACTATGGCTCCTCAGCAATATCCAGCCACACTAAATAAAGGCAGAATAAAAAAAGTATGGCTGCCATTTAATGTATATAGCTACTCTTTCAGATAAGAAGTTAATCATGGGCAAGATGAAATTTGAACACAATGCTCAGCTTAACCAAAACAAAGTGCTCAACTGTTTAGCACCAATAATAGTAAGACTATGATGGGGTGTGTCTTTTAGTATGTGAATTATTATAGCATGGAGTAACTGCAGCTAGATTGATACAAGTTCAGATACGATTCAGTGCAATTATCAGGCACATTTTGATTAGCTTTGTACAGCTCTCCCAGCTAAATACTGATAGGCACCTACAGATTTAGCCTTCCAACTCAGTGACCACATTGTTATTTAAAGCTGTGATTAACCCAAACCTGAGCAGTTAATACTGTACAAATATCCCATTGACACAATAAGCAATGGGTATTTTGAGATTGTTATTGTGGCATCATTACTTATGACTTATATTTTATACTCTGTGTTTGATTGTTATCATCTTTGGCTAGATGTAATTCAATCCTACTAAAATTATATCATAATGAGACTCCTCTGCTAGGTTAATGCTAACCAAAAATGCATACTGCTCAGAGGGGAATTTTGTCATGATTCTAAGGACAGAAATTCCACAGCTGTAGGATAGCCATTGAGAACTTCACTAAATATATCTTTGCTGTACTATGGTACCAGAGATGGTACTGAAATTTTCAGGCAATCTTAAGACACTGCAGTGTCATACAGTACCATACAGACAGCAATCAAAAAAGCAATAATTTACCTACAGTCAACAGGAAGGCTTCCAGCTGATGGGAAAGTTCATACTTCTAATCCTAGGCTATAGGCCGTATACAGTGTCCTTTTCTTAAAGAGCCTGAAGTCTGCCAACAGCTTTAGCTTGCTAATTTTAAAGACAGTTTTAATAGCATTTAAGAAATGTTACATATGATGGCTAGACACTGCAGCAGAAAAGAGATACAGAAATATGCAATTATAACATGATACAACTAGATTTTTGCACAAACCACCAGTTCAGGCAAAACAGAAGTACAATAAAAAGGCACAATCTACTCAAGAAACAATCAAAGCAAGAGAAGAGACTTCCTAAGAGAACAACTCTGTGTTCTGAAGTGCAGAGATTCAAGGGCCAAGAGTTTCAGAGGACACATTATTTCATGTCAACAATGCCTTCCATGGCAAAAATTTGCTCATCTGTTGACAAAACTGTTGTGCTGGTGGATGTAAAAAAGACTGCTAAGGAGAAAGATCAACATATTGCCTTACTTCTCCTGTGTTAATGGCATTTATCCCTATATCTTCCCTAAGTTAACCTAGTCAAATTATCTCCCATGTAAAAGTGTGTAACTGCAGATTTGACTGGAATGAAGCCATGAACTAACCACAACTGGCTATTTCAGCAACCATTCCCTCTCTACCATAGTTTACTGTTCAAGCTGATTACCTTTAGTATAAGATGTGACCTGCTTCAGATTACAAGGCTCCATCTTAGGTACTAACAAGGTATTTGTAGTACAGGATTTCAAAACAAACATCAGGTACTTACAGATTAAACTAACCTGTACTGGCAGTGCTGTGGGTTTTTCTTCTCTACCAGTAAGTAGCAAATGCTGATATTCTGCTGCTAGTCAACAAAAACACAAATTATATTAAACCAAAAGGAGCTTAATTCATGATTTAGCTTCAAATGAAAAAAAAAACCCAATTTCTGTACTTCATTGGAAAAAAGGTCAACTACGCATTCTGAAAAAAACTCAACTGAAATATACTTGTTATCAGTCTGAAAGTTAAGGGGTCAAGTAGTAATTTTTCAAACATACTTGAAAAAAACCTTGTGTTTGCATATTACTTCAAAGTTTACAGCCTGGCTATGCAAATACAACTAACTTGTCAAATGCTATCTGAATTAGTACCAAGAACTAACCTAGGTATCATTGTCTGAACTGCTGAGATTCAGCAAATGGTAAAAAGCTATACTTCGCTTTACTCCAAAATTGTAGAATGCATTATATTTATAGAAACAGTTTTGAAAGCAATATTTACTAGGCACATGCAAGTGGTACAACCTGTGAAGTAAGGCATGTCAGTAACTACTATTTAATTTGACTTAAGGACAAGAATTACATTTTGGCTAGTGGCCACAGATTATCTTCAGCGTATTTTTGATACAACAGTATGATTGTGTGGCAGCTTAATCCTTCCAGTCTCCAACTATCTGAACACTGGTCAAAATGGTCATTGCAAATACCAGTTACTGTATTTACTCAAACTCAAGATTACCCCCCCTCCAAAAAATATGCTGTTAAAATACTGAGGCTGCCATCTTAGATTGGCATACAAGTTACAGCTATGCCTAACAATAAAAACTATTTTTCGTAGAAGTTTTTTTTGGGGGCAGGGTCATCTTACATTTACTGAGGCTGCCATCTTAGATTGGCATAGAAGTTACAGCTATGTCTAACAATAAAAATTATTTTTCGTTGAAGTTTTTTGGGGGGCAGGGTCATCTTACACTTGGGGTTGTCTCCCTTTTGAGTAAATACAATACTTAAAGCACATGAACAGATATATGGTAACAATGCAATGAGACATTCCAACCTGCTCAGAACAGTTCTTATTAGCCAATGAATGAAGCTGAAAATATTTACTGAAGATTGTTTTTCCATTTTATGGTTAATCTCCTAATTGGTCTTGTCCAAAATAATGCACGGAAGTTGAACATATGTAAATAGATAGAAAAGCAAACACAAGAATTAGTTTTGAGTTGCAAATATCTAAACAATAATCACTCAAAACCCTAAAAGCAGCACAGAATTTTCATGCCAAGAGTAATGCAAGGCTCATTTTGCCTTCCTCAGTAAAGACTACTTCCTTTAACTCCATTAGTTTGTACATCGTACATAGCTGACACAATTCTGTACCATCATGTTACCAAAAAGATATGAAACCATTTGATATAATGTGATGGGTTAAGTTCTGTAAATAACTTCACAAAGATGCTTCACAATGCTCAATAAGCGACAGAATTCTTTAACACTACACAAAGTATTGTTTTATGTTTGGAAAGAGACTTTGCAAATTCATTTAACAATACACCTGTCAAAATATAATTCCATGTCAATTTTAAGGTCAGGTATCTTGCATCCATTTAAACTGAAAACGGGTTAACCCAGCTACAGTGTCCAGAACTAAAGCCTTTTGATATTAGTCAAGCTGTTGGCTTAGTGAACAGCTTTGTGGTGAGCTTAATTGACAGTAAGCTTATGAAATGACAGTCATTCTTAGAAGTATCCTCCTTACATTCCACACCAGGAATAAGCCTCACACAAATTAGGTGTCTCACAGTTGCAACTATCAGGAAGTAAACAGGAAGTAGTCTGCTAACTCAGTGAAGCTGATTTCTCCTAAATTTCTAATATGCACAAGCTCCACAAAATTCCAATTTTTGTAACCTCAAAGGGAATACAAGAATTTAGAGAAAATAACAGAATTCAGAGAACACAAGTATTTAAAGGTTAAAGCTGCAGTTTGAAGACACAGGCACACAGCACCTCTGGCAAAAATCTTTGCCACAAATGACCTTGCAGAAGTTTCAATTATTGATTAAATTCCTTTACTAAACAAGTAGTTTGATAATTCAGTACAAAAATGCTATTAAAGGAAACAGGAGGAAAAATGTGCATCCATGAGTTTCTCTTTAAACTGCTACTTCTTCAGATCCACACACTGCTTTTTAGGCTTGTGTTAAGGTTGCATTTGAGACTGTCAGGATAACTACTAAGAGTTCAAAGTTTAGGTGAATGCACACCCAATTATTAAAATAACTGAATCTTAAATTCTAAGATTTAAGACTCAGTCACAAGTGCAGCACTTCATTTTAGGGACTAGAATGAGACAAAGTCCAAAAACCACCTGAGATGCTACTACTTCAGCCTACTCAGCAGTTATATACCAAAGAAACACGTTCATATTGCTATTTTCCACAGAATATTGGCAACAAGGGATTCATTTTTAAAAACTGATACTTTTGTCAATTGTAGCCCTAGCATATTGCTCTCTCACAAGCAATGTTACAAATAGATAACATGCATAGGAAACATAAGCCTTACCACATTAAAGGACAGTAGCTATAGATATCTGAGTTTCCTTTACAGAAATAGATTATACTTTTGGGTTGCACTGTAACTACAGAGGCAAAGACAGGCAAAGACATGTGTACAACATGAAGTTTATCTCTGTTCTCATTACAACCATGAAGTATAACTGCTTGAAAGCAGAGGCTAGGGGAAAAAAAGGGTTGTAGTGAAAGAAGTGCCACAAAACATTTTAGTGGATTAAAAGGATACTCAACGCAAAAGGCATTTTATTTTTTCCTGTGTTATCAAGTGACAAGCTTGTATAATACCATGCACTGGTACTGAATTACTTCCGTATCTATTTTATTACATGGCAAACTATAATTCTGGCATTACAAATATCAAATTTTCTCTCATTCATCAGAAACTATAGAATAGCCCATAATTTCATAACTCTTTTAAACAAAAGCTGGTATCAATATTGGCTACAGACTAAGGGTCAAAACTTCATGAACTAAGGAGGTCTTTCCAGAGAAAATGCAGAACAAATAGTGATTAGTTATATTTCATCTTGCAGTGTGGACTCCATCTTCACCATTAAATGTCATGTGTCATACACTATATGAACTGAATACAGTTAAGTGTTGGGAAGCAGTCATGACAGACATTATAAAATATTTTACAGGATTACAATAGGCTATTTTTGGAGAATGTAAGAAGCCTGGAGAGAGCTTTGTATGTATGGGAGAGAACAGTGATGGGAAGCATGCTATGCTAGAGGTAACTTTCATGCATTTTAAAATTCCATCAATGTAAACAGAAGTTACTGCTAGAGTAAGCCCACACCCTACCATTCCACTAAACAAAGTCTGAAGCCGTCCTCCAGCATTCCTTCAGTGAAAGAGCCACTCAAGTTGCAAGAAGGCTCCTTAGGCTGGAGTAAGTTCTTCCAGCTGAGGATACCATCCACTTAGGTGCATTAGAGAAGTAACCAGCATTCAGGTTGGAAAAGCAGTTTGAGGACCAAGTCTGGGGACTGGGAAATGGTCAATGGGCACATGGTACTTTTCTTAGATTCTCCCATAATCTGTTATATAAGATTCTCAAACTTGTACATACTCAGTGGAATTGAAGAAGCAGTTCAAAGAGTACTGCGAACGCAATTCGTTATTGCCCCCCGAAAGCTGTATAGTTGTGCAGATATTATACTTACGTAAGAGCTATGTCTATGCTTTGACAGCTGCTGCTATTATGCACTAAGAAAGGTTCTCAATTTTGTGTGGAAATCTTATCAGTGTTTCATTTACAAACAGTTTCAATATCTTCTACATGAACACAGCACAAGTCGTCTGATAAACCATACCAACCACAAACATTCGCAGATATTCATTGACGTTCTTTATATTTCAGTGTACAAACATCATTGTTTACCTTTACAGAAGACAGGCTGATGAATGTGTCATGGTTCCAACTAAACATTTATCCCACCTTCCCATTTCACCAATTTATATCTGCATTTTTCTTCACTCTGCAGGCTCTACATTAATATTTACTTCTAAGATTCAACAAAGTGCTGTAAATTATAGTGATTCTAACTATTTCAGGTAATTTAGGTTAAGTGGATGTCACTAACTCCAGCTATAAAGTGTGTACATTATCAATGAGAAAAACTGTTACAAAAGCATTTTCTTAACACTCAAGATAGGTAACAGAACTTCCAGATCACTTATAGTTATGTCACCATTTCAAAGATAATCATACTGTTAAATTTCAAAGGGGAAGTGACAGGGGACTAATGTTTGAATAGGGAGTGTTTCACTTCTTTATAGATTTCACAGCTAATAGCAAACTGAAAATACCAGAGCCAGAAACAACATCAATATTAATATAGAGCCCATTGAAAGATGATAAAAATCCTAAATTAAATTAAAGGTAGGAGCCTTCACCAAACTTGCTGCAAGTTTGGGGACATAAATATCCAACAGCTGTAAAGCTGTGAAAGCCCCCAGGAATGAATAAAATAAATCCCACTTGCCTCAGACTGAACAGGGCAACACTGACTCTGCCTCAGCCTGTCCTATGGCAGGGCTATAGGAAGAAGAAAAATTTAAATTTTAGAAAAAACATGACCCAATTAAGTTAAAAATACATGCAATCAGAACTAACAAAATTCCAATGATCAAGCAAAGGTATGGCTTCAGTTTTAGCTCCACCAAGTCTGGTATTAAATTTTTAAACCAGAGCTGAGACATGAAAAAGAATTTCCAACTCAACTGCTCACCTTACAGCTTGGTCATTGCTATGCAACACTCAGTTCACAGTGGGTGTTTCCCCCTATAAGTGATGGAATATTCCAAACTAACTTTAGAAGTGAAAAATGTAATTAAAAACCCACTGCTAAGCACTTTAGACCCCATAGATAGTAGCTAGACCAGTACAATTATTAAGACAATTGTACTAGATAAAGGCATATTTTTTGCATTTAGAACTCATGGTTGTTAGAACATTCAGGTTCCCTGATCAAGATTTTATAATGCCTCTGCTACAAGCAAACTGTCAGTTTAATTTTTATTTTCTACTCAGACGTTTCCCACTAAACTAATTTTAACAAAAACCTTGGCTCATTTATGAACCAGGTTACCAGACACCTGGATGTGTAAAGCAGAAAAAGGAGGTGTGATTAACCAACATGAAAAATATGTTATTTTCAAAAGACGATGGACACAATCCAATAAAGCTGCATGCATCCAACAGCACATACAGCTTAAGTGTCTTGCAGGGATTCATAAGTCATTTTAAACAGAAAAGTGATTTGCTTCATCAATAATGGGACCTACTGTGACACTGTTAAAGCAAGTTCTAGACGTGCTTACTGTTTTCTTCCTCAGCAGGACAGAACTTCTTTTGGTCACAGTTATTAGATATGCATAACTACACGACAGCTCACACAACAGGTCAAAAGAGAGAAACCTCCCAATAAAATAATGGGCAAATCTCCAAATGAACATTACATGACTGCATGTAAGTTTGGGAAACAGCCAGGCTACAGAAGGGTACCTAGCTATACTGCAAATGACCCTGCTAAAAACCTAACCTACAATTCCTTTAGAATAGCAAGTTTCTCAACATATATTAGAACTGAAACAATATATAGATTACAAGGCCCAGGATTCTATCAAGAAGGCAAGATATTCCTGTGATTTTTATATTTATAGTTTAAGTATAATGTGAGAATATAAACATTACAAGCCTGAAGCATAAAGCATTCAGAGTATCACATAATGAAATTTAAGGACTATTTGAACCTATAAACTTATTAGAAACCATTTCCACTCCAGTCTGTGATGCTAATGATTGCTCCTAAGAGGGGCAAAAGTATGCAATAAAAACCAAACAGCCTTTGTGAGCAGCAGGTGATTGAAGAGCACTATTCAAGTATGTTTTAGCTGCACCTCTCTCTTTAGATGCTGCTTAAAAAGAACATTTATATGCACTACAGAGACCCATGATGCTTGGGCAAAGCCTCACAAATCCATTATGCCTTACACTTAATATGTGACAGTTACTTATTGGCTTAGTTCAGACACAAGCCCAAACAATGATACAGCACTATTTAAAACCAGTCCTCAGTCTCACACTTGTGTGATTTCTCCCTTCCTCAAACGTTTTTCGCATTATGTCCAAACTGGCAGGCTATTGTTTGTGCTCAATGAGCAAAATCAGGACTGGAAAATCCAAGGCACAAAACACAGCTCAGATCAGGATGCAATGGATAAGCCCTGAAGGAAACAATGACCACAGGATTATGAAACGGGCCACAAGGGTGCCATCGGCTCTTCCAGGCTTGTTCATACGGCACCAAACCATGGTTTTTGCCCTCGCTCTCCTACTAAGCTGTATATACAGAACCAGTTTTGTCTAAAACCTCAACAAAACTGCTGTAGGATCTTTACAACATGCTACTATCCAGTCACAAAGACTGAGAAGGTCATTCAGAGAAGTGTGAGCGGAGTTCCACTTGTGCAACATGGTTTTTCTGATCCCGCCTTTACCATTGCAGTTTTAGGATGGATCTCTGCAATTCATTCTTATTGCAGAAGGAAATGCTGCACTGTTTTACACCTACATTTGGGAAAGACTAACTGAGATCCCAACACCAAAGCAGACACAATTCTAAGGAACAAAGTACCAATGTTATAATCAGGAGAGTTAAAACATCTAGAAGAAGCAGCTAAAGAACTCATGCATTTAGAAAAAGGAGTGCCCCCATTATTCCAATTCTTACAGATTTTCTAGCAACTGGTTAATAAATGTACAGGTCTATGCCAACTTGTTCAGGAAATCAGCAACAGCATAAGACTAATGACTTTGAAGTTAAAATAATTCAGAATATATCAATGCAACATAAGGAAATATGTGTTTATTACACCACACACTACCATGGCATGCATCAGTACAAACCTTTAGGAAGTTGTCCACAGCTGGTCATGAATAAAAAGACAATTTTTTTCTTTTGTTTTATTACAATGAAGTTTAACAGTACAGAAAGTCACATGAGCTTAGTGGGTCAATTTCAAACTCTGCAACAGGAGAAGCTCTAAATACATTAAATATTGTTACATGTTCAGTCTTATGTGTACAAGCAGCTGGTAACATTTAAAGCCCTCACCAAACTATTGTTGGGGACATGAAGTCCAACAGCACCTGAAGTGCTGTGAAGGCATCATTTTACAAACAGCAACATAAGGTTACAGAACTTGCCTTTAAGATGGTATGTTCATGTAATTCCAGCGCCTTCACAATTTAACGAACCATATTTACTATACTTCACTTCTAAAAACCTAGATGAAACATGAAAAAGAAGCCATACAGTATAAATTGCAACATCAGGGAAAGTTCCTGCTTTATTATTCTAAATAATTTCCCCATGTAAAATAAGAATGTCCAACAGTTCCTTGTATGTGGAAAGATATTTTTCTAAAAGTCACAACGAAGTTTTAATTGATGGAAGCTTGGCTATATTAACAGCACAAGATGAGAAAAGGTTTAATCTCCAAACCTATTAGAGCGTTTGCAGTAGCATCAGTAGCGGCCACCTTGCGACATTACAGGAGGTCTCATTCCCATTGGCGGTCGAGGAGGTCCACCTTGGTAAGGAGGCACCATTGGAGGTCCTTGACCATATGGAGGCATTGCACTAGGAAGATACCCTGGCATGCCCTGGTGATGACCACCATACTGACCTGTAAAGCAAACCATTTAGGAAAAGGTTACAAAAATCTTTAAGCTTTATGTTAATAAAACTCTTTAAGTTATTAACTTCAGATTTCAAATAACTTTCCTGGCTGTTACATTATAATGAAACCTCACACACTTACAGTAAGGTTAAGCTTACCATGAGGTGGCATTGGAGGCCTCATTCCTTGTTGCTGGGGGGGGATTCCTGGCTGTGGGGGCATCATACCTCCCATTGGACCAACGGGTGGATTGCCCATGGAAGCTTGCCCCGGTCTAGGGAGATTACGTTGATATTTAGGCAACTGTGCCCTTCTTTCTTCCTATGAAGGAAAACACATGAAAAACAGTTCAACAATATGAGATCACGTGAAAAGTCAATTTGAGACAAATACATCTTGAACAACACTGGCAATGGTTTATTATAATACAGGAAACTTAGATGAGCTATTAGATTCAAGTCCAGTAGCACCTTAAGAGACCAACAAGATTTTCAGGGTATAAGCTTTTGAGAATCAAACCTCCCTTTGTCAGATGCCATAGATGGACTATTGTTTTGCAGTGCAATCCAATGCAGTTAACTCTAGCAAGCCCATTTAATTTAATGGGCTTAAGACAGGAGTAACTCTATATACAGTTAATCTTATACCGAAACATTCAATATAACTAGACATAAACATACTTACAACAAAGTATTATACCAGCATTTTTACTTTTGAAGATTTAAAGATCACTAACATTTATTCGCTTACTTGTATCTGTTTTAAATAGAGCATCAACTAATACAAGATAGTTTGAAGAGAGTCTTTAATGTTCCCAGTTGCAGGATTTCAGAACTACACTGAACAAGGTAAATAAAGTGAAGCAATTCTGAATCTACCACCATTCAGGCCAAACAGATTTCAAAGGAAGGGGTTGGGGAAAGGAGCTCAGACTTGATTTACAACCATTAGAGAGACAATAAATAATGCAAAGGAAGTACTTAAAACTTACCAGAGAGATATCCTCATCTGGATGGATCAACTTACTGGTTGCACTGGTTGTCGTTAGGGTAGCAGGCTTACTTGTTATAGACGTAGCTGGCTTAGCTGCAGTGCTATTTGTTGTACTAGTGGTTGAAGCTGTAGACTGTGTATAAGCAGGGAATGTAGGTTTGGGGGGTTCTGTGGTAGTTGCAGGTGTGTTATTCAAAGGTTTGAAATCTGTACCAACTGGCCCTGGAACAGCTGCTTGAGCCTGTAAAGTACAAAAGTAAAATATAAGCACAGTAATATTTAAAATGTATAAATAGCAATTAGTCTATTCACAGTAAAATTAGCCCAAAAGTAAAAGTTCAGCCTTATCACATAACAAAGCAAACAGAAAAAAATCCAACATAAAACCCCATACACAGAAACTATGAAGTGTATGATGCTGATAAAAAAACCACAACACAAGCAAAATCAAACTGCATAACTAGTTGCTGGCCTTTGAAAACAAAAACAAACACACACGATTTCATACAATACGCTCTATAAGAATACACCTCAGGCTTTCCCCCTGGAATGTTATTTTTGGTCATTAGGCTGGCTGGTTCGACAACAATTAGTTTAGAATTGTTTTCAGAAAGTTAGCACTCAAAGCAAATTAGAATGTTTTAAAAAGTTGTCTGGAAGAATGCCGTTGTGTGAAACTTTCTAATAATAAGTCAAATCAGTTTAAAAGCATTCTCTACATAAAACAATACTAACATTCTGAGGCTCCCTTAAATATCCATTTATAGCTCTGCACTATTTGCCTTTCTAATAGTCTACAAAAGCTAAATTTATGCCACTGAGAAAGATGTAGCTCTATTAAAACGTGGAAGTTTACTTCTGAACTAGCTCTTAAGTTTCAATTATGAGAGAATGCTTTCATAAGCAAACAGCACATATGTTTGAACTATTTACTGAATTCCCAGCCAAAGTT
>NW_015174861.1:85956-125635 GCF_001447785.1 Gekko japonicus
TAGAACAGCGTAAACTAGAAAAGATAAATCATGCATCAGGTAAACCACTGCCCGCTAAGACGCACTATACTGCTTCATGCTTTTTAACCCTTTAAGACCACAATGTAGAATCTCTCATTTCCTTTTTGTATAAAAATACTGCACACAAAGTGTAAAAGTTCATAACCAGTTAAAATGGGGTAAACAGCTAAACATGATCAGGAATCTACAATTATCTGAAGATGTTTAGGCAGAATTTTAAGGTTACATAAGGGTCTAAAGGGTTAATTGGCAAAGCAATTTTTTTAAAAACTCCAACTTCCTGCGTACTTGTGCTGTGCTAGGAAACAGAGCTTTAGAAGGTGCTGACAGTTCTGAATTGGATGAAGTTGTACTTGAGCTTGTGACAGGTGTCCCCATCTGTAGCACAAAAGAAAGGAAACAGTAAACAGACTCTAAGTAACGTGTGAAAAATAACCAAGTGGAAGGATGTCAGACTGATTTTTTTGTATCTTCCCAGCAGAAATTCAACACCTAGCAACACATTAAGGATTCTTCAGCACATTTACAAGAATCAGACTTATTCATTTCCAATGAATACAATCAAATAGTACAGGTCCATATACCTCTCCTCACAGACCATTCCACTCTGGCAGTAAGCAAGGTATGACTTTAAATCCAAAACGTATCACCCATGCATTTCATTCCATGGTTGTGTGCAGCTGTTTTATTTTGACCCAGCAAGACCATCAAGTAAACTATCAGTTGTTAGTCTCATATGAAAGAGCAGAAGCACAGAATACACTAATGATCAACAGTTCAGGAGTATGAGAAATTCTCTACAAGGTATACATGTACTCCTGCTAACTCCCTTTACTTTCAGTCCTCTCTGAGAACAGAAGTTTTAAGGATGGTAAGATAGTGCTTTCATTAAAGTATCCATTGTGAGTAATTTGTCTAACAATCTCACTGCCAGAATACTAGTGCTCCTATACTGCAAGTGACTATTACAACTGACATGCTAAAAAGAAAAATCCACATACTGAAGGAGAAAAGTAACAAACTTACTTGTCCTGCACTAGGAAAAAGTGGTTTAGTAACCGGAGGCTGAGGAGCTGGAGCTGTAACAACAGGAGCCGGAGGCCTGTTAAGAACACCTGGAGCAGTCACCGGCTGTGCTTGAGTCATGGGAGGTAAACCTGGGCGAGGTCCAACAGGTGGTGGCATACCTGTAATATAATTATTCTGATGGTAGTTTTCTCAAGATTTTTAACACTATCAGACAAAATGTTTTAATCTGCACACTTCTATTTCCTTTTCCATGCAAAACCATATTAATACAGAACAAGCAGATAAGGCACAAGTCACCACAATGATGTATAAACATGTCTGACACTAATTCTGGGTTAATGTTGAGATGTGAAGAAAAATGCCACTGGTTCTAAGCAACTCAAGCAGTCAGAATGGCAGAACCATGTACTGTGTGATCCAGCACTGGTGCAATTTAAGAATCCAGATCCTACTCAAGCTGCCAAGTGTGATGGGTTTGAAGTTCTAATCCTGTTATTCCCTAATACGGACAAAATGCAGTGAGTTCCACATATTCAAAAGCCTCTGATACTTCCATGGTGCTGTATGTTGCCCCACACTGCACAGCTATATATGGATATGCGACTGGGCAGACTTCAACGAAGTATTGGACCCTGTCAAATTTTGGTAAACTAACCAGCAGAGATAGAACTAGGAATGGAGCTTCAACCAAATTATGGACAAAAAGATCTGCGTCTACAGGCTTTTTAACATAAATGTGTGGTTCAGCCCATTTCTATATATACTAACAATATGCTAGATCTTAGAAAGTTACACAAACCGTAAACATATTCAGGGGCTCTAGACAAACAGCTTCAAATTATTTAAAATGATTACAAAAAAAGTGGCTTTAAAAGGTTTTCTGGTTCTTACAATATTTTGTTATTCTAAAAATCAAGAAATCTGTTTTTCCAAAATTGTAAGGAAAGGAAAACTGGCATTTGTTTGGCAGCTCGATACCAAATTAAGTAGTGCCAGCAATCACAATCCAAGTAAGCAAAGAGTCTACAGGTAATTCTAAATACTTTTTTCTCATTAAGTTTCATTTGCTCTAGAAAGGTTATGAGAAACAAAAGGTTTCCCATGCAGTTATCCTAGATGCTCAGAATACTAAGCATTTCTCATACTACAGCAATCTAGGTTCTTATAACAATTTTCACTCCAAAATTATAAAAAAATCATGATTCTAACTGAAACTGTACAGATTTTTGTCCAATCTGTTTTAAGCTGTCATAAAGCAAAATGAACACTGCACTTAGATACAGTTACATAATTTCTACAAAGCAACCAACAACTATAGCAATCCCAGATTGTTAAAAAAAAAGAAGTAATCTCACCACAGTATGGATTCGTCACCCCTGACCTACCTGGTGGCATACCAGGCATAAGAGGTGGGATTCCTGGTCCTGGAGGCATCATTCCACCCATAGGCATCATCCTATTAAAGACAAATAGTAGCATGAAAATGAAACCTGCCATGAAGAATTAATGGCATATGATGTGAAAGGCATCTTCGGATTTCCAATTTATTTATTATGCTGCCTTTCCACCCAAATACGGTCCTCACCAAGTCAGCGAATGTCAAGCACTACAACATTTCAACATTAAAAACATTTAAAATAAAGTATACATGCAATAATTCTGTAAAAACGTATGAACAGACATAACACCAAAAACCAGGGTGCAGGCCAATAACAGTCATTGGGGGTATGCCCAACAGATCAAAAAAAGTCTTCACCCGCTGACAGGAGACAACAGAGGGAGACGGCCAAATCTTCCCAGGGAAGGAGTTACAAAGTTTTGGCACCATGACCAAGAAGGCCCTTCACTTTCTTTAGCTGCCACCCATCTAGCCTCAGATGGTAGGTGCACACGAGATGTTCTCCAAAGTTTACCAGAACTGGATGGGTAGGTTCATATCCCTTAAGGTATGCTGGCCCCAAACCATACTGGGCTTTAAAAGTCAATACCAGCATCTTGAACTCGCCCCAGAAACAAACTGGGTGGCAGCATAGACAGATGAAAACTGGAATGATACGGTTCATATGACCTACTCTAATCAACATTCTGGATGCAGCATTCTGTACCAAATGTAGCTTCAGGACAGTATTCAAAGTCAACCCCATGTAGAATAATTGCAGTAATCTAACACATATGTTACCATAACATGCACCACAGTGGCAAGTTTTCCCTCACCAACCAAAGGTGATGAAAGGTACTGTTGGCCACTGTTGTATATAAATTTAAGGAATTCCTCCTTCTACTAACCATACATAGCAATCCTGCCTATGTTTTTCCAAAGCCGCCTAATCTTAATTCAAAGTGTGGATAGAGCTGAGAGCCTCCTATTACTGCTCTCCATCCCGACCCTAGAAAGTAAAGCTGAGGTGCACTGTACTGTATAGCCTGGCCCACTCGTCCCCATATCTGTGAAAGATGCGGAGAGAGATGTGAAAAGGGTGGGGCTGAGAGATGCACAGAAATGGGTTGGTGGTGGAAAGCTTAATTTCAAAGTGCCAGAAGGGCCCCAGCAAAGATGATTTTATTTATTTAATTCATTTATACCCTGCCTTTCTCCTCAATGGGGACCCAAGTGGCTCATATCATTCTCCATTTTATTCTCACAACAACCCTGTAAAGTAAAGTAGATTAGGCTGAGAGGGTATGAATAGCCCAAGGTGCTTCCATGGCAGAGTGGAGATTCGAACCTGGGTCTCCCAGATAGTAGTCTGATATTCTAGCCACTACAATGGCTGTCTGACAATGTTTATGGAACCACACCCCCAGTCTATAACAGATATAACCCCCTCCCAAATAAGAGAAGAGGAGATTGGATTTATACCCCGCCCTTCACTTGGAGTCTCAGAGCGGCTTACAAACTCCTTTCCCTTCCCCTCCCCACAACAGATACCCTGTGAGGTAGGTGGGGCTGAGAGAGCTCGACAGAAACTGCTCTTTTTCAAGAACAGCTCTTTATCAGAACTACGGCTTGCCCAAGGCCAGCCAGCCAGGCGCAAGTGGAGGAGCGGGGAATCAAACCCGGTTCTCCCAGATTAGAGTCCGCACACTTAACCACTACACCAAAATGGCTCTCATACTTCAATAAAAAAACAGGAAGATCAAATGAGAAGCAAGTAATTTTTGGAACAGACTGAAATGAATGAAAAATGCTACATGTTAATACTAAATGACTGTTCCAAATACATTTTGTAGCTTTTAAAAAACAGTGCTGGGGATAGAACACAGAAAATGTATGACTGCAGACTATACCGCCAACTCATTATTTGTTCTTACCCAGGAGGCATTCCAGGCATCACTGGAGGCATTCCAGGCATCATTGGTGGAACGCCTGCCATTAATGGTGGGATACCTGAAAGCAGGAATATCTGTTAGAAGTAAGCTCTGTATATAAGCATTCTTAGATCAGAACAGAATTTGTAGCACCATCTAGTAGTTTTTTAAAGAAATATTTTGAAAGCTCATGAAACCTTTCCCGTACATTAAAATTTAACACGGGGAAGTTTCCCTTACTAGAGTGCAAGGAACACCCCCCTTACAATACCTGTATAATCAACCATTTCAATTTGTTTCACAGACTGTACCTAAGTGCAGAATGACATATTCCCATCTCTACAATTTTCTTATACCCAAACACAGTTCTTTACGGAAGCATAACTCACTTTTAAACAGCAGGTTGTTCTTTATGAAAACATCAAAAGGGATAAGACAGTGAAGTCTTCTATTAGGTAGAAGAACTAGGTAGGGTTAGTTTAACAATATCTTTGAGAGTGTCTTAACAAAATGGACCCTCAATACAAAATAAGGATGAAAGGTAGAACGCTTGATTAAATCAAGTGAAAATTACCACACAGTATGGAATATTCAAAGAAATGTGTAAAATCAACCATATCAATGGTTTTTGAAACCCTTAAAACATCCTAGCAAGAGCACAGCAAGATCACATTTGGTATGTAGCAACTGGAAATTCAAGAGAAAGTTTATGTAAATTACCCTTTTAGATTCTAAAGCAATATTCCACTGAACTGCCTTCCATTACTAAAATTCTAGAATTATCATTTCCCCCCATCTTTTATAGCTCGCTACCTGGAGGTATTCCTGGTGCACCAGGCACAGGAGGTAACCCTGGCTGTGCCATTGGTGGTATATATCCCTGCTGGGGCTGCACTGGCTGTGCTTGAAATGAGGTTGAAGCTGTAGATTCATCATCATCATATTCATCAGAATCATCTTGTTGTTTCTTTTTCTGGCTTTCTGCTAAAATAAAGTTTTAACATTCAATTAATTTTAATCATTTTGGCAGCCAAGATCTGCTATTAAAATGGCCCACTGTGGATTCATTCAACCTGTAATTTGTGGCAGAAAAGATGAACTCAGAACTAATGACAAACAGTGGTTTTGCATTATGGGAACAACCTTTTGAAATTTTTAGTCTTGTGTGTGGCTCAGAGACTAAGACGTAGTTCAAAATCTGGTTTGTAGCCAAGGGAACAAGCCATGGCTTCTTGTTTCATCCGTGATGCCGCAACAAACTGTGGTTAGTCATGAACCAGGAAGTCTCTGTGAGGGATTGGGCACACTAGACTTACTTCTGAACAATGGTTTGTCATTATAACTAGAGAATTGAAGGCTTACCTTTCCTACAAACTAATCACCTCAGCAGGATTCCCCTTTTTTTGACAATCCTCACAAAAATGTTAATTTATTTAAATTGCTCGCGTATACTCAGTGATGCCATCATACAACCAAACCTGATCCCACAAATCCACTAGTTTTGGGTAAAAACAAAAGGTGTATGCACTGCAGTCTTAGTTGTAGAATCCACTACTAAAACACAAAGTCTGCTGATTACTGAACATATCAATCTTCCACTACAATGTGCAGAATTAAACTGCATCAGAAGAGAGGAGTTCCTTGATAACCAACCATTATAATATAGCCCAGCAAAAATATTGAATCAGATTTTAAAATGACCATGTCATAATACAGTCATTACCGTACAATGATACTTTGTTCTTGCAGTAATTTTATTTTAATAATATTTCCAATTATGAAAATTTAACTGTAAATGCAAATATTAGGTTACAGCTCAAAGGAAGTTAAACATCCTTGTGTTAATGTCACAATGATTCAATGGATTTTGAACATACCCAAACAATTGAAAGAGAACTACATTCTTAAGACTTTACATTTACTTATGTTGTTCACAATAAAAAAGCATAATGATCTAATAGGACAAAATAATTTAAAGCATAGGGCAAAATAATTTAAAAGTACTCCAATTTACCTTGTGTTTTTTGTTCCAGCAGCCTTCTCCTTTCATCCATGTCTTTTTCTGGAATGCCCTCCATACCATAAATTTCCAGTTCAATGTCAGTTCTTCCAGGTATAGCATTTGGAACAGCGTCAATAGTTTCTTTATGTACCTAAGTGCAAAAACAAGAAATCCCAAACCACAATAAGTAGCTAATATTAATATCTGCTGCTCTTGTACAGAGACCTGGACATAGCAGCCGTGAGAATGCATGCTAAGATGCCAAAAGGGACAGGTTATTGAGACACAAAGTAGAACACTATTTAAATAATACTATCCTGAAAGGTCAGCTACGGGTATAACACACATATATTTGAAACAATTCTTTAGCCATTTATAACCTCTCAACTTTTGATAGAACTGTATATTAACTGTATATTCAGTTGCAGATTAACATAACAGGAGCCCAATGCTACTTAAGATACAAAGACTCCATTTCACAAATCATTTACTTTGTGGCACAGACAGGAGCTATTCAAGAAAACACAAAGTAGTCCTAAGCACAGCTACACCCTTCAAAGTCTACTGAAAACAATCAGCTGGTAACAGTGTAACTCTGTTTAGGATTGCCTCTTTAGGCATGTGGAATTAGTTGTGATTTGTTTTGACTGAATTATAATTTCCTAGTCTAGCCTATTTTTCAATTAAATTTCATTGGAAAGACTACATGCAGCTAAAGCTAGATTTCCAAAACTAAGCGTAGATTTAGGATGCAGATGTAGATGTGCAGCATGACCCCACATGTGCCTACTCAAAAGCAAGACTCCCTGAATTCTACAGTATTTGTCACTGGAAAGTGTTTGGGACTGCAATTATGTAAACCAAGCTTTAATAAATAAATTTACAGTGCAACTCTAAGCAGAGTTAGCCCATTATCAGCTCGTTGATTTCAATGGACTTTAAAAAGCATAGCTCTGTTTAGGACTGCACAGCTGGATTTTTCCTCTGAGGATCATTACCTCTTTCAGACAGGCATCAGAATTTGGGATTCTGGCCCTCAAAGAGGACTTAAATGCCTTCCACTGAAACAGCAGACTTGTGCTTGTTGATCAGCCTTCACTCCTCAAATAAATAGTGTTTCACAGGCATGTATTCCATCTTCATTCTACCCTAAACCAGTTCACCTTAAAAAGTTGCACACTAGACACGCAGTATAAAAAGCCTAAGGTGTCAGGAAGACTCAGAGACTAAGGTATCTGTACTGATTAGATGGACCAAGGATCATCATGGCACACTCCAGTAGGAGAGGATTTGTGGAGAACCTTTTTCCTTTGAACATGCAACATTTCTCTAGTTGAGAACAGAAGAGATAGCGATGGGGTGTAACGTGGATAAATGATGCCTGCAATTTCCAAATGATAGAAAAGACATACAAGCACTATTATCACTGTACTCTCCCAAGTCTCTGAAAATTAACAAAATTATGAATTTTAATGAAAATGTTTCCTTGCAGAAAACTGCCTGTAGACAAAAACTGCCCATTTCCTAACCAGCCTATTAAGTCTTCAGTAAAGCAGCTGTGTTTCTGGTACTTGTTATTAATGCTCTCAAACAACGCAAAGATAAGGATTAACAAATGCTATGTCACTTTACAACAAAACAGCAGATAAAACAGTGGTATTCTTAAGCACTTACCTGCATACAGTGTATCGCTAAGCCGGGCCCAGTATAGAGTTTCTTATGACATATATGACATTTAAAGTGCTTTGCCTTTTGGTGTTGAATAAGAATTTTCTCATCATCAAAATCCCTATTACAATACCTATTCAAGATTGTTAAGAAAAACATGAAGGCAAAACACACCCCATGAAATTAAACATATGCACAGATTGATATAAAAAAGGAGGTCAGATGTGACTTTTCTGATTACCTATAATTACAATTCCTAATCCTATTCTACACATTTCTTTGATAAGGAGGTATATACAGTACTGTTTATAAGCTCTTATTGGGAAGGAGAGTTGCTAAATCCCACAGCAAAAGCTGTACGATAGATGCCCAAGCTACATACCCATATAAATGACCACAACCAGTGCAGTCCAAAATTTTTGACTTAGTTCAGTAATTGTCTGTTCCTTCCATTTACTCAGCTTTAAGCCCTCTGTGTGTTCCAATGGACTTAGGATAGCTGACATCTCATGCTGCGCTGAGCTTTGCAAAGCAATATGCAATACCAATATTTTTACAGTTCCATCTAAGAAAAATACTCTACATTCCTCCTGCTAATGGAACAGGTTTCATGTCATAGAGCTCTGGAGCAAGGAGACGTTTCTGCCTGACCCAAAGGTGCCACAAATGAGACATCCTTGACATTTTCATCAATTTGTGGAGAACTCAAGGAAGGGAATTTTTGCATTGTTGTACTTCACTTCACCAGAGGGCTAGGGCCCCATGCCCTTGACTTGTGAGGCCCATTAAATAAAGTGACATAGCTTCAATCACACCATGTGACATCCTAATGCAATGTATGCAACATCATGGTTGACATATCACAGCACAGACTCTTCTGCGGTTCTTACTAGTCCCATATTGGGACACTCAGCAGTTAAAACCGTTCTCTAACCATTACTGCTTGAACCATACATTAATTTGTTTGGCTGCTCAAGTTGAAGCTATGACATCGGTACATTAAAAACATTAAGCAAACGGTTCATTATGTGTAAAAAAAACCTCAGTAAATTTTAACCCAGAAAGGACAAGAGCACAGATGGATTTTATGTATGGGCTTGTGCCCCCTGTAAGCCGCCCTGAGCCCGCTTGCGGGGAGGGTGGGGTAAAAATGTTTAAATAAATATATATTTATTAATTTACAGTATTTATAACCTGCCTTTCTCATGGGGACTGAAAGCAGATTACACTTAATGAGTCAATACCTCTATCAGAAAATCTAGCTTGACAATTAGTATGGGTGTGCGTGTCATGCTCAGTCTGCTTTGGAATTCAGAAAAAAACAATATTAACTGCAGCAAGAGGAAGGTTGGAAACAGACTTTATATTTTAATATTGTAAAGCACCTCCTTTACCCATTAATACCATGAAAAAGAAGTAAAAATGTTTTATATACACTTCCTATAAGCTACTTCACTTTCACTAATGCAGAGATAGATTCCTCCCCAGTAGTATATGCAGGTCCAATACCTGTCCCATGTTTAGACTAAAGGGTAAGTAGTGAGAAAACAGAAACATTAGGTAACGATCTGAAGTTCCAGTGGGTGGCCAGGCCAACACACACAAGGGCCTCCAAAACCCCTAAATGTGAAGGTGTGGAAGCAGAGTCAAAAAAGAGGTAATATGAAATGGAAGAGGCCGTCCTGTGGATAATAACACTCATATCCATAGGTAACATAGAAAACAATGAAAAACTGGGAAGGAAACTACCAAACACTAAGGAACACAATCCGGTACAGAAATGTAACAATGCTGACCCCTCAACATTTACAGGAACCAAGTTTCTTGCCACAACAGTAGGAAGTGAGAGACCCCAGAGGCTTAGGTGGCCAATTAATCACCAACAAAACAACCCGACTCCAAAGAAACGAATAAGCGAAAAGCCAACCTACTGAACGTGCAAGAAGGAGCAGAATAAAGTTTTCACGGCATAGGGACAAACATCATCAGCTGCTAATGGCTACACGTGATGCTGCACACCCACAGTGGTACGTATAAGCGTGGACAAACCTCACCGACCAAGAGGAGCGCGCTAGGGCGGAAAGAACGGCGAGCAGGCGGGCACGAGGAGAAAAGAAAGATTACAGACGAATTATAAAGGAATATCTAGCCCAGGCAAGTATGTGGAGCCGAGGCAGGCGAGTAAGAGGCCTAAAGAGTCCACGAGCCCCCACCGCTCCGACCACATAGAGCAAGTAGGCCGCAGGGCGCGCCACCTCCAGCAGAGAGAAGAACACCGAACCAGGCCGCCAAGCCCACCCTTTTCGCTTCCAGTTAAGAAGCTCGGTACCAGCCACAGAGTGACTAAAGGATACCAGCACCAAGGCTTCAGCTGCTTCTTCTTCTTCCGACCCATCGCGGCGTGGCTCCACTACCGAAACTGCAAAAAAAACAAAACGAACCGCCAGCGTCTGCCGCAACCCGCGCTCTCCCCCGACAGACACAAAATGGCTGCCGCTCCGACGAGCTCCCCGACACCCAGCATGCATTGCGCGCGCACGGAGCCTTAAGAAGACGTTACGAATTGTTCCGTCACTCGGGATCAGAACGCGCGGTTCTTTCCCGGCATGCAGCGCGGTAGTTTAACAATTGACTCAGTTTGCGGACAGGAGTTTTGCGGAATGTAGGCAACGGTCCTATGGTGGTTAGCTTTATAGTTCTGAATTAAGTGGGTCGTGGTGTGTTTTCGAAACCTGGGCTCAAAGTATTGTAAGACGGTCAAGCGTTCCTCTACACCATCCTTTGGTCTGGGATAAAGCGATTTAAAATCCCATTCACCGCAATTTAAGCGCTCATAAATTCAATAGGAGTTAGGCTGCGGTCAGTGCACTTTCCAACTGGATTTTGCCAGTTCACATAATTCTCCACTGTAAATTTTGTCACTCGTTTTTACCTATTGCTTTGGGTCCCCCCACCTTTCCAAATGTGTTTTGCTCCCTCTGGGGCTACTAGAGAGAGCAAAACACCTGGGGGGGGGGGAGCCCTGAAGCAATAGGGACAAACGGGTGACAAAAGTGTCAGTGCGGAACTGGTATATTAAAATTCAGTTGGATTATTTAGTGTGTAATCGCATCCAGTGTCTCTGTAAAGAATATGTCCTGTTTATCTCGGTAGAGATTACTCTCTAAAGAGTGTTCTCGTCCGAACGGCCCAGGGTAGCCTGATCTTGGAAACCTAAGCAGGTCTACCGGAGTGTATGAAAAGGTTCCTGAACCCTTCATTTCCCCAACACTAAGTCGGGTTGGCCCTGGTTAGTACTTGGGTGGGAGACCACCAAGGAAGTCCAGGGTCGTTGCACAGAGGCAAGTAATGGCAAGCCACATGCGAGCGTCTCTTCCCTTGAAAACCCTACGGACCCGTCGTAAATTGACTGCGACTTGACGACACTTCCTTCCCCCACGAGGGATAGCAGCCTCGCTTCTTGATCCTAAGTATGTTTACTTAGAAGTAAGCCCCACAGAGTGGTAGCCATCTTAGCAGCAAAAATAAGAGTCTTGCGACACCTTAAACGCTAGCACAATTTCATTCTGGCATTTTCATAAACTACCACTTCAAGTGGTCCAGTCGGCAAAAAGTTTATCCTACTATAAAAATTGTTTTTAAACGGCCACAGGACTCCTGTTTATTTTTCGACAATAAATACATTATTATAACCCAAAGAAGAGAATGAACAGCAAACATGCAGACTGAATGTTCGCCAGTAATGAAGCTGTTGATTCTTTTGAAGTTGCGGGAGACCCAGAGAAAGAAAATTCATCCTTTCCGACGACAGCAGACAGCGCTGTGTTTATCTCGGTCGTCGACGTTAGTGGAACGCAGTGTGGCCGGAACCTTTGTACCGGCACGGCGAGGCATGACGGAACTGTATAGCTGAGCCGTACGGCAGAAGGGGGAGCGAGTTTGCGTTGCTCTCAGGCGGAAGCAAAGCGCTCAATGGAGGAAAGATGCTGCCTTCTTTCCAGGAGTCCGTGGACGGGGATGATAGGGAACTGGAGAGCAGCGAGGAGGGGGGTGGCCTTTCGGACGAGCGGAAACTGGAGCGCAGCAACAACAGCTACTACTGTCTGTACGGCTATCAGAGCTGCAGGTGAGGGTTCTCGTCGGGGCCTGCCTCTGGGTCTACGTCTCTCCACGATCTGCCTCCCTCCCTAGAACCTCTGTGCCCAGTTGCTTGCTCCCTTCATAATCTCTGGTTTGTTTGTCGTGTACCTCATCCTCACCTCCCCCCCCCACGCCCTGGCTCCAAAAACTGAGAACTGCACTGCTAGCAACGTCCACGTAGCCCAGTATTCCGTTTCCAACAGTGACCACTTAGGTTTTAGAGATTACTCTAAATGATTTGGAACCGTTGTTAAGAAAGAAAAAGAGCTCTGCTGGATCATGTCCGTCGTCTTGGCCAATATAAAACAAAAGCCCCATGGCACCTTAAAGGCGAACAGCATTTATTTAAACATGAGCTTTCAGTTCGGGATGCCAGCCTCCAGGTGGGACCTGGGGATCCCCTGGAATCACAGCTCATCTCCAGACTACTGAGGTCAGTTCCCCTGGAGAAAATGGACACTTTGGAAGGTCTGTGGCATTGTGCACCACTGAGGTTCCTGTCGTCCCCAGGCTCCATCCTCCAATCTGGAGTTTCCCAACCTGGATCTGGCTGCCCTATCCTGCTATCCCCTGCTGGTGGCCAGGGGGGACCTGGCGGAAGACGGAGGGAGGAGCTGAGGCAGAGAGGCTTGGTGTGAATTCTGCCATGAATCTTTCAAGTGTAAATTCTCAGTATAAGGGGAAAAGAGAGGAGATGAGGTAGAAAGGTTAGGCTTGAGTCCTATCATGAATCAACTGAGTTAGCAGTTACATGTAATGAATGCTGGGAGTGGTCAGAGGTTCAAAGTGAGAAAGTAGGAAAAATATTAAAAAGAACTCTCAGTATGATTTTCTCTCTATCTGAAGAAGTGAACTCATGAAGGCTTCTATTGAAGAACATGTTATTAATCTTAAAGGTGCCACTGGACTGTGGTTTTATTTTGATACAACAGATTAACTTGGCTATATTTTTGCAACTGTCTCGTTCAGTACGCTGTCACCCATGTATGCCTCTAGGAAAGTTACATGCAAGGGGCTCAGAGGCCGAAGCAATCCTCTGTTGTTGCCCACCAGCAGCTGGTATTCAGAAGTATGCTGCCTTCACACATGAAGGTTCTACTTAGCTAGTATCATGGCTAATGGCCACTGAAAGGCCTATTCTCTCTGAGACTGTCTATTCCTTTTAAAAAGCCACGTAAACCAGTGATCATCAATGCAGCTTATGGCACTGACGCCTTATCCAGTTGTACTTTGTAATGTGATCTGAGTATTGAGAAATGGATGACTATTCCTTTGTTTAGAGTTGCCAGCTTCCAGTTGGGGGATTGGAGATCTCCCACTTTTACAATTGATTTCCAGACTACAGAGATCAGTTCCTCTGAAGAAAATGGCTGCTTTGGAGGGTGGATTCTACAGCACTGTACCCTGCTGAGGTCCTTTCCCTCCCTAAACCCTGCCCTCCCCAGGCCCCACCCCCCAAATCTCCAGGTGTTTCCCAACCCAGAGCTGGCACCTCTGTTCATGGACGGATCACTCTTTGCTCAGGTTTAGATTTACAAGGATACCCAAACTCTGCAGGGCTGGGGGGGGGGTCTTTTAAAATGGTCTGCCCCCAGAGCCAGGTGGACCCCCAAATGTGATTTTATCATGTATGTTTTAATTTGTTAGCCATCTTGGTGGTACTGGTGAGGGCTGGAAGGCAGGTAGGGTTGCCAGCCTCCAGGTGGGGCCTGGAGATCTCCCGCTTTTACAACTGATCTGCAGCTGACAGAGATCAGTTCCCTTGGAGAAAATGGCTGCTTTGAAGGGAGGACTCTATGGCATGGTACTATGCTGAAGTATTGTCCAACCCAGACCTGGCAACCCTAAAGGCAGGGCAGAAATTTTGTTGGGGGGGGGGAAGCTACATTGAGTTTAGGATATACAAGTGGGGATCCGCGAGAAACTTGCAGGGAGGGGGCATTCCTCCACCTTTGTTTCCTTCCCTCTCCCCCCCCTTTCTTTTTCTCCCTCCGCCAAGCTGATCCCTCTTTCTTTGTCTTTCTCTCTCTCTCCAAGCCAATCCCCCTTCTTTCTCTTCCCCCCAAGCCAATACCCCCATCTTTTCCTTTCTCTCCCCCCCCCCAGCCAATCCCCCCTTCTTTCTCCCTCCCTCTTTTCCCCTACATTTGAGCCCTGCAGCAGTGGACATCTAGTGACCAGGTCTAGAGCAGCTCCTAGTGTCTGTTCCCTGCTGTTGTGGCTCTGCCCGGAGTCTGCTAGTGTTCTGCACTGCCACAGCCAGGCTAGAGCCTCTCCTGGCATTCCCCACAGCTGCAGCCCGGCCCAGAGCAGCTGCTGGAGTTCCCTGCTGCTGCGGCCTAGCCTGGAGCCTCTCCTGGCATTCCCTGCTGGTGTGACTGGGCCCAGAGTGGCTCCCAGCATTCCCTGCCCCTGCAGCTTGGCCCAGATTGGCTCCAGAGAAGCAGCAGCAGCCAGGCCTGAGGACTAGAAGGTGGCTAATGGAACCCCCATCTTTTAAAAAAAGTTCCAGAGGAGACCGGGAAATTACAGGCTGGTCAGTCTAACACTGATACTGGATAGGTTTGTGGAATCCCTTATCAAAGATAGAACTAGTAGGCACATTGATGAACAAAAGCTATTGAGGAAGAATCAGTATGGACTAGTGCAGGATTTGGCTGTGTGGCTTTAGTCCTCATTGTACTTGGCACTAATTCCCATTGAACTATTCAACTTGTAGCAGGTTTGGAGCTGATACAATGAAGTGCTGCTTCACACATGTGCAGAAGTATTTATTGGAAATGTAATAAGTCATATCCCACTGAAACTTCATGGCCTAGGACCCACATATGTAAAGGACCACCTTTCCTGATATGCCTTGTTATGATAGGTGTGCTCGTCTGAGCAACGGCTTCTATGGGCACCGCCCTGGGAGTGGGTGAGATCAACAGTGCCTGGTGCCAAAGCATTCTCTATTGTGGTTACCACTTTATGGAATGGCCAGCCTGGGGAGATCTCACATTTCGGTCATTTTGCAGAATGCGTTAAACAGAAACGCCCACAAAGGTGCTTTTATAAAGGAAATGGAGCTGTAGTTTGCACTGCTTATTGTGTCTATTATCTTACTATTACTGTGTTGTTTTAAAAATTTCTATAATATGGTTTTTATTGGACTGTTTTCTAATTTTATAAGCCAGTTATATCGCTTTATTTGTTGATGTCTTACATGGTTTCTACTGCATCATTTTTAAATTTTGTAATCCGTGTTGAGTCTTGGCAAAAAAAAGGTGGACTATGAACAAAGCAAATACGCAAATTGAGTATTTGGGACTTGCTTTTCAACATGCACTGTATTATCTTATAAACAAGCTGGGGACATCTTTACCATGCTTCATCCCTGTAGTTGTGAGCAGTTATCTTTTTAATTTAGAAAATGGGATTATCAAAACTGTTTGTGTGCTAATACTTTGTCTTCTGTAGGGAGTATTCCGCATGAAGTGATCTTGAGTATATGGTCTACTTCCTTTCACTTGCATACCAGTTACTTTCAAAATGTAGCCTGTTAAGTGTTCAGATTCCTGGTTTTATTCTTTGTCTTGTGACATATACACCAGAAAACATTTACTAGCCCCTGGGTAGTCGTGTGCTGTAAAATCCCCAAGTAGGCACCGAAAGAGTGGGGGAAAGGTTTCTTTCTTCCCCCACAATCCCTGGCATCTCCAGTTACAAAAGAATCGGGTAGTAGGTGAGGTGAAAGGCCTTCACCTGAGACCCCGGTGAGTGGCTGACAGCCAGAGTTGACAAGACTAACCTTGATCGACCAAGGCACTGATTCAGTAGAAGGCAGTTTCATGTGTCCAACAAAGGCAGTTAGAAAAGGCTCTGTGCTTTTAGAATTTTCACAATGGCTTTCCCCCCCTAGATTGCAGCAGGGAGTAGACAGTGATGATGGCAGTCCATGTAGTGCAGCAGCGGAAACACCCTCTTCGGATGATTTCAGGTAACCCAGAATGGCCAGATCCTCTTAACTCTGAATCTTCCAATGCATATTCTGATTTGTATAGCTATAATGTGGTAGGAGTCTCAAGACATGTACCCCTGCTTCACAAATATCCAGTTTGTTTGTGAGAGTCCCTGGCCCCCTAGGAGCCAGATTTCGGGAGTATTGTCATGGAATCATGCCAGGCTGGAAGAACATTGCCTTCTTTCCCCTTGAAGGCCTGAGTGGTTCCAGATGTCCAAAGAGTGGTTGTGTTTTATCTAGTCATGGGTTCTGACTGAATGGTTACACAGAAGCATGCTCCTCTAGATTGTTTCTTGTCACATCCCAGTCTGGAAGTTTACAAAATTAATCCTGGTTTACATAATTAATCCTAAAAATATGTGGCGTACATATTTTAAAAGCTGACAAAGCACCAGCATGTCTGTGTGGCTTAGATTTTGTTTGGTCTTCCATGCTTGGGTAAGTGCTGTCTGGAACTTAAGAAATTGGAAGTTCGTGGGATGGCTGGCTTGTATAATAATTGCTCTTGAGGCCATAACCTTAAAATTATTTTTGGGCAGCAGCCCTATAGAAACAAGAACTGCAAAAGCGACAGAGCCATAATTATGGGTGAGGCAGAAATAAGGGCCTTAAGGGGTTTTTTTTCTTCCAAAGAACTAATTCTCATTTAAGTCCTGTGCAGGCAACAAAGCCAAAACAAAGCAAAGTTTCCATTTCCTGCATAGAACTTCTGAGAATCAGTCAGTTGGGCTGAGAGTGCTGGAGTATGTGCAACTGAACAGACTCCTCAGTGCATCTGGGGGCGTTGTCAGTACTGAAACGATGCTGCTAGAAAGAGAACCGGGCAGGGAGCTTTTGCTTGCTAAGCTAGGCAGTATCCTTCTTTTGTCAGTGGCCTCTGAGAGAGCCCATCAAGTACTTTCTCCAACAGTGATCTGCTACGATCCACGGAGATCTGTGTACACCTGCGTGCAGCCTGTTGAACTGAACAGGTGCTTTAGGAGAGCCAGCGGTAGAGCCCAGGGGAATCCGGTGCCTCACTGAGCGGTGTTTGTTTTTCATTCATTCAGCCTCTCTTTGGTGGACACTAACTTACCAGCTGAAGCAGAGGCAGAATTGCGCAGTTTTATTGCCAGACATCTTGCCAAGGGAGCCTTTTTTGAAGGGATGGGCAACATTGCATCTGTAGAGCTGAGGTAAGAAAGTGCATACTTACCAAGTCTGCTTTCTGGTGTGTCAAATAATTTTATACTCTGGCTGGAATGAGGTGTGATGGACATTTCCAAATGCAGCAGTCCTGTATCTTCTCTCTCCTGGAAAATGTATGAAGTGCTGCTATAATGGGATGAGTTTCCCTGGCCCTTCTCTCTGTCATTGGCTGCCACTTGTAGGGTGAGGAGACTCATAGCACCATATCCTTTGCTAATGGTCAGTATTACAGAGGGGAGAGGAGGACGTGCAGGGCGATCGCTTTCATTGGAGCAGCATAGTGGTTAGAGTGTCCTCTGCCACGGAAGCTCACCAGGGGAGCCGGGGCCTGTCAGGGTCTTTTAGCCTAACCTCTCTTCACAAAGTTTTTGCTGTGAGGATAAAGTGGAGAACAACAATGCAAAAGCAGCCGTGGGTCCCAATCAAGGAGAAAAGTGGGATATAATGTTTTCTAAGTGGATCATAACATACTTCCAGCCTCAGTGACAAGTTGTTCCAGTTCCCTGCGGTTTGGCCTTAATACTGAAATGACATGGGCACTGCATAGTGTCCTTGATGGGCCGTGTTGACAACTGTGACGTGTCTGTAGATTCTGGGTTCAGAAACTCTGGATCACAGTAGATCAAGTACTCAGTTTACAATATGATCAATGAGCAGACAAATTCCCACATGGTACACAGAGTAAAACTGATTTGACACAATCTACACATAATTAACTCTGTATTTCTCTGTCCAGTATACCAGAAAGCCAAGTTGGTTGTTATTACTGCCTGCTCGAGCCAGAAAAACATGCAGAAATGGCAAGCTCAGAATCAAGTATCTGTTCCTTAGACTACGTTGTCTGCTTTTTGGGAGGCTCAGAGAAGGGGCTTGAACTATATCCTTTTTTTTGCTACCTTTGAATGTAAAAGTAGACCATAACTGAAAAACCATATTCTGTTACCAGTATTATAGTCACATCCTTGAGCACAGAGATCATTGGGCAGACCTGTATTGCCTCGTAATTCCTTTTTGTGCACTCCATGGTGTCTCTTAGACTTCTGAGAATACCCGTTTAATTTTTAAAAGAATATTCTGGACATCATGGTTCCACAAACACATTTGAACATTAGTAGGCAAACGTGAATCACAACCTAGGACTATAGAAAAGCAATCCCAAATTCAGAGATTAAATTATAATACTTTGGACATCTCACTGATGAAGATGTTGGCCATTCCTTAGTCAGTCACTTGAATTAGATGCCGTTAGATGGTCTGTACATATCTTTCCAGTGTGGGTTTTGATGAAGGGCTCTACAGGTGCAAATCCTAAGCAGGTCTATTCAATGGGGCTTACTCCCAGGAAAGTGTTTTTAAGATTCACTTTTTAGGATTGCATGCAACTGTTGTGTCTCTTTTGAAAATACCATTTAGATGCCTGAACAGATGTAGACAGTTATTTCCTTAAGAGTTTACATTCAGACATGAGCTGGACAGGTACACGCAAGACTTGAAGATTAACCTTGATGCGAAGGTAACAGTTGTGCTGTTTTCTTCCTGCTCAGCTGTTTGACTTGGGATGTCTAATTAGCAAGATTCTTGTGTAATTTGGAGAAGAATTGCTAGAGTGCCATCTGGAATCCCAGAAAAGAGATTCGGGGGAATTAAGTTTTGTAGCTGTATATAAAAGCTTGATTCTTTTCAATTTGTTGCAGCCAGATGATCTGGAGACGTGTGTTCAACCCCTTCTTAGACCTTGGTTTGAGGACTCTGTGTGCCCTATTCAGAGGGTAGTACAGCTCTTTCAGGAGAAACTTGCCTTTGTGTTACATGCTGTGAGTATTGCACAAATGCCCATCTTCTGCCTTTATCTTTCAATTCAGGTAACTGTTTTTGATAGCTTGTATTAGATGTTCTGGAGTTGCGGTGGCTCAAGTGGTTAAGACGCTGCATGCTGGAAGGTTGGTAGTTCTGCAGTTCGAGACCCGAGTGCCGCATGACGGAGTGAGCTCCTGTCTCTGGTTCCAGCTCCTGCCAACCTAGCAGTTCGAAAGCAAGAAATTGCAAGTAGATAAATAGGTACCGCTTTGGTGGGAAGGTAACAGCGTTCCGTGCGCCTCGGCATCTAGTCATGCCGGCCACATGACCACAGAAATGTCTTCGGACAGCGCTGGCTCTTCGGCTTGGAAACGGAGATGAGCACCACAACCCTGGAGTCGGATTCAACTGGCTTTCGAGCAAGGGAAACCTTTACCTTTACCTATTAGATGTTGTGTTTGCATGCAAGTGAATCAAATAGTAAAAGCACTGAGAGCCACTGTGGTGTAGTGGTTAGAACTGTGATTCCCAACCTTTTTGGAGTTGCAACATTGTAAGTATTGTTTCATTTCGTGATACCCCTCAATATCATAAATTCTAGGTAGTATGCATACGTATGTGCCATCAGATCTCAGCAAGGGGCTTTCAAGGCAAGTGAGAAACAGGATGGTTTGCCTTGCCATTGCCTTCTTCTGCAGCGTCTTCCTTCGTGGTCTCCCTTCCAAGTACAGAACCTGCTTAGCTTCTGAAATCTGATGAGATCAGGCTATACCAATGGTGGCGAACCTATGGCACGGGTGCCAGAGGTGACACTCAGAGCCCTCTCTGTGGGCACGCGTGCCATCGCCCCAGCCAGGCCCAGACCATCATTAAAGTGTAGAATTCTCTGCCAAATCATTTTAAGTAAACGAAAGCATTTGGGATTGCTTTCCTTACTTTGTTTGGATCATCTTAAGTTAATGTATGAGTTGTTCTTTCTAAAGTAAAACCTCAGTATTCAGGTTAAATTGCTGTGTTGGCACTTTGCGATAAATAAGTGGGCTTTGGGTTGCAGTTTGGGCACTCGGTCTCTAAACGATTCGCCATCACTGGGCTATACTATGTCTCCTGCCCTCCCTCTAGGTTGTACTAAAATAAAAGTTTATTTAAAAAAAAATAAAAATTGTATTTCATTAAATCAGGAAGAATAAAGTTCTGTTTGTGGAACTTAATTTTCCAACTCCCCCCATCCCTCTGCAGCCTGCTGTGCTCCCTGAAATTTAGCTCCTGGGGATTACTGACATCCTGCACAATGGAAAGGATCTTCTCAATCCGTTCCACTGCATTTCTGATTCTGAATACGGCCCAGAACAAAAAAGGCTATTTCACATATACTTTTTAAATTAAATGTTGGCTTGAAAGTTCGTTGCAGCACTCCTTGAGATAGTCGACAACACTCTAGGATGTTGCAAAACCAAAACTGAGAATCACTAGGCTAGAGTTTT
Organism: Gekko japonicus; assembly: GCF_001447785.1. Lineage (NCBI taxonomy): Eukaryota > Metazoa > Chordata > Lepidosauria > Squamata > Gekkonidae > Gekko > Gekko japonicus. The sequence continues at coordinate 106,598 of NW_015174861.1, forward strand.
GGTCTAGGGTTGGACAGAACTGGGTTCAAATCATTCCTCTGCCATGAAGCTTACTGGGTGACCTTGGGAATGCATTAACGTCCAAAGGCGTCATTATTTAATGCTTTTTACAGGGTGCTAACATTCCACTTGGCTCAGATAGCATGAGAAAGTGAGAGAAAGCATGATCGAGTGGTTCAATTCTCTGCTAGGCCTGAAACTTACTGGGTGACCTTGGGCCAGTCAGTCTCTCTCAGCCTGTTGTTTGGATAAAATAGGAGGGGGGGGAATAGCAATCCAGAGGTGCAGGAGTGAAACTTGCTGGGTTGTATATAGAAACCGAAACTATGACTATAGCTGCAACACTGTTTCTTCCATATTTCAAGGCTCTGAGTTACACTTCAGTGGAAGTCAAAGAGTCAGACGAAAGGACAAAGAAGGACATCAACAGGTAAAGGCAAATTTCCCTTCAAGACCATGTTTCCCCTAGGTGGCTGAGTTGGTCATATCACAAGGGCCTTGCTTTTCCCCTGACTCGAGTTAAATGGTCAGGTCCAGGACTTTCAAGAGGGGAGGATGAGGGCCCAAAATTCCTTTGGCAGCCCACCTGTCTCGCTTTACTTACACTTTTGACATCCCTTTAAGTGAAATGTGCGCATGCTGAGTCTCTGTTCTTCCACGTACACGGGGTTGAGCTTGGTTTTTCTTGGGGGTGCTGCTGAACTCCAATTTCATTCTCACATCTCTTTAACTCTTGCATTTATGTGCTAATTTGCTGCCATCCCTTGATCTTACCGGCCACCCATTCCAATTTCAGCTGTGCATCTGGGTTTTGAGTGGCCTCTCCTAATGGCTTACCCCCACCCTCTTTTTCCCTGTAACTAGCTTTTGCAATTTTATTCCATTTTTGTCTGAAGAAGTGTGTTTTGCACACAAAAGATTACGCTTTGAATAAAACTTTGTTGGTCTCAGAGGTTCCACTTGACTCAAACTTTGTTCTCTGTACTTATATACAAGAGCAAGGAAGAAGCCAGAATGATGCTGAATCGTATGGATTGACCAGTAGCTCAAATCTCAGGGCTTCAGAAAAGCTGCAGGCCTTTCTAGGAATGCATAACCACTTCCTTTAACCCTGCCACCAGACAGTGCTTGCTAGGTTAAAGTGCAGAAGGGTAAAGTGAACGATCCTGGAATCCGAGAGAAGCTTTTTCCTGCTCTGTTCCTTAAGGAGCGATGAGCCACTCTGTGTCTGTCTCTGGTTTGCCAGGCTGAGAGGGGACAATGAAAGAGAAGCCAGTGGGACTTCTTTCACCCTTCCCCACCCTTCTCCCTTTCTAGCTTGTTTTGTTTTATAAATGAGAGACGGGACCCCAGGGGAAGCTTCGGTCTGTTGGCCCATGGCGACTTTTGACAGCCCTTGAAATGATAAGCTGCAAATGTGTGTAAAAACATTCCTGTTCCTTTGAAGTTTCCTTAGAGCTGCAAGCCTTCAAGGTCTTGTTCAGGAAGCCACAATGACATCGTTGTGCATGGCAATGAACGAGGAACAGTGCAAATCCGTGGTCGTAGACTGTAGTGGGCCACAGCCTCAGTTCCACAATGCAGGTGAGATTCCAGGCAACGACGCATCAGCGCAGTTCAGTTTTACAGAGCCGTTAACCAGTTATGCGAAAAATCCTTCGGCTGCCAACTTTGCTAATTGCTAACATGATGCTTGCCGTGCAGGGTTGCCAACTGTAGCTTGGGGGATTCCTGGAGATTTGGGGGGGGTGTGCCTGGGGAGGGAGCCCAGCGGGGATGTGATGCCGTAGAGTCCATCCTCTGAAGTTGCCATTTCCTCCAGGGGGAACTGATGTCTGGAGTCTGGAGAGCCCTTGTAAACCTACTGCTGTGTCCAAAGGGATAAGCATTTGGAGGGCCTCATGTGGCCCATGCATGCCCCTCCCCACTCTTCCCTCCTTCCTTTTAGTAGGAAAAGCTGGGTGTCTGTGTGCCACTTCCCAAGTGTCGAGCAGCCCTGGATATAAACTTCCCTGGGGTCATAAGGAACTGCTGGGGGGGGGTAGGAAAGATCTGTGACCATCAGCACCTTCCGTTTATGGACTGTGGGACCCAACCTGTGTTGTTTCTTCTATTCTGTTTCTACATTTTATGGAACATCTTCCTCATGCTACTTAAAGTGAGGAAATTCATGATGAAAGGGTATTAAATACTCCCCCTTTTTAATGCATGACAGGCAGTAACAAATTTTGTGAAGAATGGACACAAGTGTTTCTGAATGGTTCTGAAGGGGGAAACCCATTTCTCTTCCGGCAAATATTGGAGAACTTTAAATTGAAGGTAATTTCCATTATTTATTTTGTGTGTGTGTGTGTGTGTGTGTGTGTGTGTAGTATCAGATACCATTCATGGATATTCAAGCAGAGACTTGTTAGGGTGCCGCTTGGGTACAAACCTAATCCACTGTCCAGTTGTGCCAGACAGTTCAGGGTGCAATGGGCCACAGCCTTGGCTTGCATCTCTAATCTGTATGCATGCCATTCAGTTCAAATCCTGTACTTTAGCATGGCTGGATTGTGATTTAGGCTGCCTGTTTTGGTTTTAAGACCACGGAATCTGTATTGGTACCTTCTGATAGATGAAAGTATCCAGTCACCAGAACAGAACCTTAATTTATAATTAGATACAGAGGAGAACTAGCATTTTTGAATGTCAAGATATGAGCTGTAACCAAAAAACAAAAGGTTACTGGGCATAAGGTAGCAAAATGTCCGTACGTCTGAGTCTGCTTTGTTCCAATAGCAGTACTGGAGTGTTTAGTTTAGGCTGGATTGTCCCCCTAATTTTCTGATCCCTGCTTAATGGTAGGAAATTCTACCCACAGGGATCTCCATATATTGGCATACTGAACATGAGGGGCTTGAATTCAGATCAGAAGACACAAACCATCTAAAACACCCGGCAATTCTGCCGATCATCTCTTTACAAATAACTTTAGCCCACTCCTCTCCTGCCCAGCTGATCTGCAGTACTGCTGATTTTCTTTCAGGGCTACACACACACGCATTTGTGCCATTTTGCATCCACCGCGGGGGCTTCAGGACTTGTTTGCTGCTTGTCTTTGCAGGCCATACAAGACATCAACAATCTGAAGCGGTTCATCCAGCAGGCAGAGATGAACCATTATGCTTTGTTCAAGTGCTACTTGTTTCTGAAGAACTGTGGGAGTGGAGATGTCCTCTTGAAGATTGTAAAAGTGGAACACGCAGAAATGCAAGAAGCCAAAAATGTAATCACTGTCCTTGAGGAGTTTATGAGAGAGTCAGCTGTAGCCTAGTTCCACTTCCTTTAATTTAGGGCTATGTATATATTACAGAATTAAGGTGCACCTGGGTGTAATGTGCATGAAGGAAGACTCCCCTTTTTAGCCACATGTGCACAGTGGGGCTGTAGTTTCCCACATGTGCATCCACGTGGTCAAGAAAAGGCATGCTTTTCTCTTGCACTTCAGAGGGCATACCTAGTCTACCCACGCGTCGTGTCTATATGTTGTATTAGCCTATTTTCATAACACTGGAAATGGCTTTTAGTTGAAGACTGAACAGAAGTAGCATTCTTACCATGAAGCAGAATTCGGTGTTGTATACATTTGTACTTGAAAACTTTGGATAACAAAGCAACACTTAACATTTCCTTTATTTTCAAAACAAAAAAAAAGGCAGCATGGTTTGGGTTTAATCTGTAAACATTTCATTTTGCACAAGCTCTTCCAATTAAGTTTCAGATCTTGCTACGTGAAAATTCCTGTTCTTTTTGTGGTGGGGGATGCCGGACAGGCTATATGCTGGTTGCATTTTCCATAATGGGACCAAGAACAATACATTTTAATGTCAGTGATGATTTTATGGTTACAAATTTGGAAAGTACTAAATATGTAAATGCTGCTACAGTGGATCATGATTCAACATTTTGATCAGATTATTAAAATAAATTCTTATGAAATAATTGTTGGAAGGATTACGTTATATTGTATCTTTAAAGAGGCTGGAAAGCTTTTTCAGCTACATAAGCCTTTTGTTTGTTTGTTTGGCACTTGCTCGCACATCATGAATTAGTAACAACTTGAGTGTTGTAGTTACTGAATACATTTGCCTTATTGCAGCTGTGGCTTCAAGCTAGATAATGCAGCTCACAGCATCTGCACAGGCTCTTGACTTCTTCTGCAGTTTGCTCTTTCCATGTGTCTCCTTCGAAAATCCCAGTGTGATTCCATGAGTTTAAAAAGCAGTTTGGGCTGCAATGTGAGAGCCCTGTTTTGAGGGGAAAACGGACGTGAGAACTACTTCACAGTTTCAATACAGAAGGCTTCTACCAGATCCCTGAATAGTTTTCTCAAGTCTAATGTTCTTTAAGAAGCAGTCAGAGGATTCTGATGTGGCAGCTGCTGGGGAAAATCTCTCTCATGCCCTTCTTAAAAGCTGTCATCCCCCTTCAACAGGAATCTGGCAGGGAAACATGGGGTTGGGGGCTGAGTTCTGCTGCCCACTCTGCTTCTGAACAGCTGGTCAGAGAAAGTATAGATTGCTTTTAAAAATCATTAGGGATGCTAAGCAGTGGCTCTTGCATTTGGGCTGAACATCACCCATGCGGTATTGGTTTCTGCATGAAATGAGTATGTAGAAGCCTGTTTCCAGACCTGGGTAGTCCCTGACTGGATCCACAGCATCTAGAAACTGCCTCCCTTGGTAGATCTCCTGCGTCATGATATATAGTGAGATTTGAGATGTTTCACATTCATAATATTGTTGCTTCACATTCCCACTGGTCATGGGATTTCAGTCCTACAAAATGTTATGTTCCAAAGGCCCCAATCCAAAGATCCTTACATGCAGCAATGGGCTGATACGCATAACCTCACCAAACAGCAAAGTGAAGGCTGATACGTGTTACCTCATCAAACGGCAAAGTCTGTTTTGACAGTGCCGATTGGGCTTGTGAGGGGCCGAATGCGGCCCCAAACAGGTGATGCATATAGAAGGAGTGAGCTGGCTCTGAACACTGTAGGTGCAGCCCTGAAATGAGGATACAGTATGCACTCTTCACACAGGCGAGTCCTCACACAGCAAACGGGGTCTGCATACAGTTTCTTGTATTTGAGTACACCTCACTTCTGCTAGACTGTCTCTGTCGAAGCACTGGTCTGACCTAGAGTTCAAAGCAAATCATACTGTCAGCAAAAATAGTTGTTAATTATTTAATTATAGTCGTATTTGTAAAACATGACCCATCCCTTTTACAAGTTGGGGTGTGTGTTTTTTGGCGTGTTTACATAGATATCTGTGTTTTTTAACAGAAAGAAAATATCTGATCAGCAGATCTTTAATGGACTCTGTGCACAAGTAAGTGTTAGAACAAAACTATACAGTATGTACAGGATAGAAAAATATTTGGAAACTCCATACAGCATGCTACTTTGAATGCACCGTTTTGTTCTACTAGCCCTTGATGGGAAAGCATGTTCCATTCGGCTTTTGTTTTTTTAAGGCAGCGTTATGTCATTTGGTGCTTTAATGGGTAACAACATAGGAAGGTACTCATTGGGTAAGCACGAGAAAGAAAAGCTCCATAAATCTGCTCTAGCTGTAAGTGGAGTAGACGCTGTGGGGAGGCAGTGACTTAATGCATTTTGTGAAAAATAGCATCTGTGTGTTTTGTTCCACAAACTCTGCCTGTGAAATTCTGTGTTGTGTCTTCTCTTGTAAAGCACTCTGTGATACAAATGTGCAGGGGGATTCTACAGAACCTCAGCACAGAGCTTTCTCCAGTTTAGAAACCAGGAATTAATGATGGTATTAAAATGCATTCACCTTCAAGCAAGTCTGCTTTTGTTTCACTTCCGTTCATGACATGACTGAATCGCTGAGGCTTTGTCTTCACATTTCCAACATATTCCTTAGGTACTGATTTCCAACATATTCCTTAGGTGCTGTACTGATGTGCGGTGGGCAGCCTGACAATGTTTCTTGCAATCCCACAGCTTGTAGGAGGCAGAATAAGTACCAACCAGGGGAGAACCAATTCTTGCTATTTATTACAATGATCTCCTGCCTTGCTTCCATCCAGGGACTGATCAACCCCAGACCTGCTTAGCTTCAGCAAAAGTTTCTGCCATCTGCCCTCCAGCCACATCCTGGACCCATCCATCATTGACACTGTGGCCATTTGGCTCACCAATGACCTCCTAACTGAGAGGACTGACATTGGTGTAGCTACACATTCTTTCAAGGGTTTTGGATGGCAGAGGTGAGGTTGACAGCTTACGTGTCAGTAGGCTTTGCTTGACTTCCCAAGACTTTATAGGCAAGGCTACTGGGGGAGGAAGTGTGCTGCAGCTCACTGCTGAAGTTTCCATGTTGTGTTTGTAAAGATATTCCTGGGCCCAAAGGCTGCCCGATGTGTGCTGTTGCGGAATCACAGAGGCTCAGGATAAAGGTAACAGGCTCTTATATGCTCCCAACGTCTTTTGGGTCAAACACCGTGTGATTGTCAAAGATGACTTGGAAGTGACATTTTCAAATCCATGTTGAAACCAGAGAGAACATGAACTGAGCATAAAATCCTATGAGATTTGTTTTTCAATATGGCTCACTTTGGCAATACAAGGGGAAACTGCCAAGAAATTCCTGGTTCAGGCACAGTGTCCTACCGGGCCCACCTTTCCAGCAGCCTCCCATGGAAAACTTGGTCCGGAATAGTAACATTTTGACGATCAATTATTGTGATGTTGCTGGGGTCAAGCTGCAGTTTTGGCTACCGTTGCAAAAATGGCACAAAAGGTGGGCGAGCGTTATGACTTATAGGAGAGAAGCAGGAACATTACGTGGCTTAGAAGGACAAAAATCTAGGGTCCCTTGGCCAGTCAGGAGGTGCATGAGGTGGACAAATTATGTAATTTGTTTTCACATGTTGTTTGGCTTGAAGGTGACCCCAGTGAGAATCTTTTTGTCAAGGGGTCCGTGGCAGCTCTACTCCACAGAGCCAAAGTTTCTGTGCATGCAGCATATACCAGCTAGCTCCCTGCAGTGGCATAAGGGGGTGGGGGCAACTGTAGCACATATTTACTGTGTGCAGAGATGTCTTCCTGCCCAGATAGATGAAAGAAAAACCTAACTTTAAAATACCCGTAGCAAAGTTTAGTAACCTCACTTTCAGCCTATGTAGAGAAATTATTCAAATGCAGAAGAAGCCTGCAGTCATTTTTTAAAAAATCTAGGCTCAGGTTTGAGAGCACCGCTTTTAGAAAGCATTGCTACACAAGTATCCCCTGCCCTTGGCCAGCAGATGTCCCTGTAGGAGCTGAGCCATTGGTCTCTTTCAGCACCTACGCATTTGCCTCCGCGTTAAACTCAGGGCTATAAAAGCTTCGTTAGAAAGGAGCAGATCTTATAGCATGTTCTGGCAGTGTGCCCATCCCCCAAATATCATCTAAAGATAAGACTGGCTTAAAAAGTAACAAGTGTGCATTTGCTAGGCTTTAAACCAGCACCGCCTCCCCTAGCCAAGAGCATTTTATTCACTAAATATATTTCCACACTGAGTTAGTATGGCAGTAGCTAAGTTCGGCACAATGACTGTTCCATGAAGAAGAGTTTAAGACCCACTGCAAGTTGCAATTAATCTAGAAGGATCTTGGGCACTGCAGTGCTGTAAGCTAGCAAGGACACCTGGAGGTAAGAGGGAAATTTATCCTCTAATCACTCATTGGAGCACCAATATCCCAGAACGACTGGGTGAATTTAAGAGGCCGCTGAACTCAGAACTGCCTCTATGTCTTGGGTGATTTGACAGGAGAAATACTTAAGCCTCACATAGCTGTTATTCAGTAGTCTCTTGCAGAATATTAATTTGTGTTAAAAAGGGGGGGGGAAGGCATATGTGAGCTCGATGGCTGCACTGTACCGAAGGCGGCTGCATTGAACAGCCTATGCAATACAGATGCAGAAGAGCACAATGAATGGATTATTGTATTGCCCTTGATCCACGCCCTTTGCTGTGGTAGAAGGCCGATTACCTGGGTCGGGTAGCAGATTTCACCCCTAATTGCTGACATGGAAAATGTGTATTATAGTTCAAAGCCAGATTACACAGGAAGTTCTGGCTGCTACAGGATTAAGGCCCAGTTTTCATAAACAGCAGATGAGCTGAACCTCTGTCTAGAATATGTGGTACAGGACAATATTTATGTCCTCTCTAGTGTATTAGCGATCGTGATGTACAGCAGTGAAAACCTAGCCACACATAAAACAGCCAGATCATGGATTCAGTCTCTGCCATTCTGTCGCAAGAATAATACACAGATCCAAGGAAAGGGCTACGCAGATACATAGCCAGAGGCTGGCTTTAGTGTTCAATTACTCTTATTAAGGGTCAAGCGACCACATGATGGTGGCAGAGCCCTGCATTTAATATGCCCTAAGCAAGGGGCAAGGGCATCCAGTTTTAACAGCAACGGGGATTTCTCTGGGTAGAGGCTTCAGCACTCTTCATGTCTGCTGGTCCACCTCTTCCCAGTCTCTTTGCTAAGAACTCCTCACCCCACTGTAAGGAAGACACCAACCTGTCAGTAACACAGCAACTCTGTAGAACTGAAGGACGGCAGAAGGGGGAGGATCAACCTTGCAAGTCTACAGGAACTGTCCGGTACTCAGCTTTGCAAAAGCTGCACAGCTGAGATCTCTTAACTAACAGCTGCACTGGAGACAGGGAGGGGCAATGTCTTAACAGGTCCTTCCGAAGATAAAATAGCAAAAGTTGTGGGGGGGAGGATAACGCGCGTTTGGTGGGCAGGATGTTTTCCTACCTTGTGGAGTTATTGTAAGTTCCAGTTTATTTTAATTACTTTTTGTATTTTGGCAACCCCCTGAAGGACGTGGAATTTTCTTTATCCTCAAAGCATTGTTAATTGAGGTTGCCTTTGTTGTTTTTTGATAATAAAAGCTTTTTTTGCCTGATTTGCCAAGCCTGATTGTGGAGCCTGAAGTATTCTGACAGAGAACCCGAAGCCTGTGTCTTACACCCACCAAAGTCATTCCCAGTATCAGCTGAGGAGAAAAGGCACCTGGAATACAATCTGCACTCTTCATCCACAGGGTCCTTTCGCTGTTAAAAAACGGACTTCCCATCTCCCCTCCCTTTTCTTCATGATCAGAGCAGCTGCTGTCCTGTCTAGTTTGGCCCTTGGTTCTAAGGGGTCAAATAAATGGGCTGTATTCTGGCTCCTGCCAACCTAGCAGTTCGAAAGCAAGAAATTGCAAGTAGATAAATAGGTACCACTTCAGTGGGAAGGTGACAGCGTTCCATGCACCTTGGTGTTTAGTCATGCCGGCCACATGACCACGGAAACGTCTTCGGACAGCGCTGGCTCTTCAGCTTTGAAACGGAGATGAGCACTGCAACCCTAGAGTCGGACTCGACTGGCTTTCGAGCAAGGGAACCTTTACCTTTACCTTTTAAATCTGGAACATAGTGAAGAGGAAGTATGTCTCACATCCCAGACATGGAGACACACTCCTCTGATGCCTGAGTACAACCTTTTACTTTCTCCCATGGAAGTGAAGAGGTGCCCCCCCCCCCAAGTAGGAGAAAATTAAACCTCAAACCATGGTGGTGGGACAAAAAACTGCTCCTCAGACTCTCCCCCCCCCCCGCTTGACTCTTCTGGATTTCATGGCAGGTAAAGAAGTCCCTCCCCATCCTCCACCATGCCTTTCATACCAATGGACATTTCGCTGGCAGAAAATAGCTCGGAGGTGAATGTAAATTCATAGTCATAGGAAAAACAATAGCGGTGTTATTTATTTCCTCCTTTTCACCCATGAACACACAGCACACAGAAACCTGAAGCTTTAGGCAAAGTGAAAACAAATCCAAAACAGAAGAAAGGATTTGACATAAACTCATTGGATTAATGACTGATGCCAAACCATGTTCCAATCATTCAGATGTGCGTGTTTTGGCAGCCGTGTAGTCTGTAAGCTCTATTGGAGCAGTCAAAATGCAGGCAGGAGAATTTCAGAATTCTGGTTTCCTTCTTACAACAGGACATCCTGCCCTGCATGGTCAGATTTCAGCTCTGTGTAACTGGTATTTTACATCTAACACGATAAAGCAACGATTTAAGCAGGACTGCTACGGGACACTGGCCATATCCTAATACAAAAATGAATGTCATCTTTGTGGTTCCCGTTTTCCAACAAGCATGCCAATATGTAATGGGGAGTTGGCTGCATCCCCTGCCCCCGGTTGCAGAGGGCATCCTGCAGCTGATGAAATTTTCCCTGCTTTCTAAATGTTGAGGGACAGAGTGAGACAAAGCAGAACTGTGAAATGAGAGATGGATTGCTCACTGAGAGATATCGGAGAAGAGAACCCTGAGGAGGAATTCTTCTGTCTCTCAGGTCCGATACCCTTCTTGGGTTGGGATGTGATGCATTTTTTGGTGTGCTCGCTGTGCTATAGGCAGGACAACGGGAGTAATTTGCAAGCATCAGCCATTTGGTATTCTACAACCTTCATTCTGGGTGTACTTTGCATTATCATTAGTTTGTTGCACTTGTGGATTTCGTCAGTCTTCAGCATGGCATTGTGAATTTACTAAGCTCTTGTTCCTTAACAATCACCACCACCATCTACCAGGTATAATCTATGTACCTGATGAAACCACCTTGCTCTGGGTCTCAGATGGTTGAATGCTTCTCTTTATATAAGCTGCCCCTGGGTTGCATCTCTACAAAGAAATCAGGCTTCATATCAGAAATCAGGCATCAAGGAAAATGGTGCCTGCCAGTTATCTTCTCCCTGGAATGCTAATTTTCTGCTGGTGGGGAATCTCTTGCACTGGAAGCATTAAATTATATGAGCTTCCACCAATTGATTGAAGAGACAAGATGATATTAAGGTTTGCTGGCCTTAGGACAAACTACATCTGAAGTTGGAAGTCTGTGTGTTTTTTCCTCCTCTTTGGGCTTTAAGAAGCTGGGGAGACAGGAATTTCCAAAGGGGGGAAATGGTGGGGGAAAGAGAAAAAAAAAGAAAGAGTTAACCCCTGCTTCCCCAGCACCACATCCATATCAGGCCTTCCCACAAGAAGCCTTCTGAAGCTCCATTATACTCCTGGTTATCTGAACATGGAACTCTAGTGTCATGTGTAGTTTGGCCCTAAAAATCAGGCTGTAGCTGAGGTACCATTGCCAAATATATCCCTGATCCCACTGAAAGCAGATCCTGGTTTGGCTACTTCAACAATGTATCAGCAGAAAGAAAAGAAAAGATTCAAATTTTTAAAAACAAGAACAGAGCAGAGATTTTGTTAGATGAGTGCCGAGATACTTTTTTCAAGTATGTAAGATCTCAAAATCTCAAAAATAAAAACAGTGCCATATAGCAGTGACCTGTGTTCTACAATGTGCATAGAAATTCAGATGCATCTGTTAGGATCTAGAGGGGTGTGACTTTCTGGGATGGCATCTTTAACTTAAGAGATCTGGCAATCCCTGTCTGGTCATAGAGCAAATGCTGTTTGAGAATACACAAGAACAATAAGGTGGGGGTTGGGGTGGAAGAAAACAACATGATTGTCAACAAAATACCCAAATCGTTCGGTCTGCCCAAAGCTTCCAAAGTGATATGCTTCTAGAAACAAAAAACCCAGCCAAAATTGTATATCAATCAAATTAAATATGCAACTGCATTTAGCAACCTGGTTACAGCACCATCAAAAAAGCAATTTGGTTTATCTTTCAGTTGAAAATTGGCTTCTGCCACTGGCTAAGAACCCCTATTTGCTGATGTCTTAGGGGAAGCTTTTATGAAATAGCCTCCCTGTAACTGACTAGCCTTGATGAACTGTCCGGGTTCATTGGGCACTAGCAGTGGTACTACAGAGCAGTCCAGGCTGTCAGTGAAAAGCAAGGTGAGCTGCCTTGCCAGAGCTGACTGCCTCATTAGCTAAAGAAATGGAGAGGTTTCTCCCTGGGGTCTGATGGCGGTTTGTAAACTTTCAATCACAAGTGTAGTGAAAGAAAGATCAACCTGGGGAAATGTATTCAATCCAAACAGACTTTCACTGTGTGCATTAACATTCACCAATATGTGATAGTTAAGTATCGAGTTACACCAGTATAGGGCTGAACAGAAGACCTGCACCAAGCCAGTTGCATGGGCAAAGAGATACAAGGCTCTTACGGTGATATCAGCAGATCTCCATGCCCAGACTTCGTCTAAGCAAATTCTCTTGGCCAGCCGTAACCTAAGCAAACTTTTTAAGTAATATGGTCACATCCCGGATGTGCAGTATACTTCCCCCTTATGTGCCTTTCCAGAAGATGGATCTGCTTATATCCAGTGATATTCATACAAAAATAAATCCTCAAGTTGGATTCTTTCCAACGGAGCTGCCAGAAGGAAGTCATCCATTTGTTCTTTACAGGTTCGTAACTCAGACTCTCAAGGAGGTGGAGGTAGTTTCAGGTCCAACAGACTATAGGCAAAAATGTTCCAGAAGATGGCAAAGAGAACGAATACCATATACATGGATACAAAGATCCACCATAAGGACTGGTCTTGGAGTCTTTGCTCATAGTTCCTTAAGATGACCACACCTAGAGTGATTCCGACTGCTACTCCACCAAGGTGGGCAACAAAACTTGGGTGTGGACATGGAGGATAGGCAGATGGGTAGAACCTCAGCCACACGGCTCTCCCGAATTCAAAGCTCACTGGAGGGAAGAAGAAACAATACATCAGGTTAGCCCATTCCAAGTAATCTCCACATTATTGTGTGTGTGTGAAGGTATTCAGACATCAATGTTCCAGACTAGCGCCCTGACCTGGATAGCCCAGGCAAGCCTGATCTCATCAGATTTCGGCAGCTAAGTTCTAAGTGGTTAGTACTTGGATGAGAGACTTCCTTGGAATACCAAGCCAGGAGGACAGAGGCAGGCTTTATTCAGCTCACCTCCAGGCCCTCAGTAGGGGGTGAGACACCAGAGGTCAACCTGCCTGCCAGGTGCAGACACACACACAAATACTAAGATCCCCCCCAAAATGTTCCAGACTAGTGTTACATCCCTCACAGGGCTGCTGCCCCAAATGGCATCCTTATGTTGTGTTCTCCCCTTTCAAAACATGCATTTGCACTTATGTCAGGTTGTGGTGTCATGCACTTATGTCAGGTTGATGTAGATCAGGGCAGGTAAATGTACAAGGTGATGGTATAACAGTGCAAAGTAATTGGAACTTGAGGAAAGGGGGAAAATGGGAAATTGACACAGGGGATGCCATTTTTTACAGGCAGGTCTATATTCTGAATGAGTCAGTTTTTGTCCCGAAGAGATAATGAGTACAGTAAGTGCGATTCTCTTCATACTGGATCGGGAATACAAATGATGGAACTCAGGCTCTGCTTGCCAAGCTTTTTGCCACTACAAACCCCAGCCATCAAGTCTCTTGTTTAAGGAAAGGATGGGACCAAAATAACCTTGGAGTTAGTGGGTGCACTAATGAGAAAGAGGGAAACAAAGTGGGATTTCATGTGTGTCAAATGTATGAGGATACTCACTACAGATCAAGGCAAGAGCCATGCGCAGCAGCTTGAATTGGCACTTCATTCCAGACCAGTTCTGGGGAATGGAGACAAAAAAAACCCCTCATTAAACTTTTCACATGCCGGGAATCTGGAAACAGGGCTGAATATCAAGGAACTGGTTCTCTCCCCCCCCCCCACACACACACACAGTGTGAAATGAGTAGCTTTGCTCCACCTTTTGTTGCCTTTGCCATTCTCTTGATCTACCATGCTTAATGGCAGAGAAAAAGAAAATTAAGGATTAGCTTTTCTTGAGTCAATCAATTCCTCCTGCTTCTTTACACAGCAGCGCTGCTGGCCAGAAGAGGGGGATGTTAAACACACACAGATATATAAACAGAGGGAGGATGGGAGTCCCAGCTCAATCTCCCTTGCACTACATGAGACGGCACAATCACTTAAAGAAAAAAGTTTGCTCCCTTTGATACCTGACTTCAGTCTCACTGATGGCTGCTGTAGTTAAGCAGCTGGGTGAAAAGCAGGCACTGGGAAAGGAGGGAATGTTGGGCTGGGATCCTCACACTCCCCCATCAACATTTTACAGAGACAATATGGGCACTTGCAGCAATCTGTCCTCACACCAAAAAGTCCTTCCTCTCACTGCTACCAATTGCCGAAGGCTCCAGTTCACCAGCTGTGTGCTATGCTCACTTTGCAATAGCCTATTTGAAGTGACTTAAAAAGCTTCTCTTGTTTGGTTAAAGACATACTAGAAAAACGTAATTGTCCCACAGCATGTTATGAATAGTTCAAAATGAACGCCGGCAGCCTGTGAAAGGCAGGCTTCACGCAGCAGAGTGTCTTAGAGATCTTGGGTACATGGATGCATCGGCAACAGAGACAAGAGGCAGCTATTCTTCCCCCCTCCCCGGCCTGCAGAGATTCTACTTCTAGAGACCTAAAAAATAGCAACTCTAGCAACATGCACTAACCACATTTTAACCAGGTATTGGCTTAAGCTCCTCCAAAGTCAAGAGAGGCACAGAATGGGGGGAAATGGATTACCAAGGTCAGGTACCACATCATCGGGATCGCCCTTGGTGAAAAGAAGATGGAATGTATGTTATAGAACTGGCACAAGAATAAGGCCACACAGTTGAAACCCAGCATGTGTGTGTGTGTGAGGGGGCTTTGGGAGAGTTCAGAGCAAGGAAACAGTAGGTAAGGGTTGAGCATTTACACCTTTCCCCAAGCAACTTTTCTAGCAAAAAAGGGAAAAGAAAAAAAGCCGCCACCGCTATACCACTGTGATGTACAGTGTTGGACAAGGATCTGGGAGACCCAGGTTTGAATCTCCACTCTGCCATTGAAGCTTGCTGGGTGATCTTGGGCCACTCAGCCTAACCAACCTCGCAGGGTGGTTGTGAGGATAAAATGGAGGGGAGGAGAATAATGCTAGCTAGTCTGGATCCACATTGGGGAAGAAAAGCGGCATATAAAGGAATCTGTGTTCAAATGACCCTGACTTACTAATTACCCAGAGCAAAAGCTACAGGCAGTGAAGAATCAGGTTCAATGTCTTACACAAAAGACAAGCTGTCTATATAGTCCTAAGTAGTATGTTCAAAGGCCAAACTAGACAAGGAGCCAGTTTGTCTTGGCATGGTGGGATACAATAATAAGACAAGGCAGCAGTTGTCTGACTGCTTACTGAAAAGCAACAGTGGAGTGGGTAGGGGATTTGATTGGAGCAGTGTCAGGAGTGCTTAGCCCTGTCTGTATTTCTCTGATAAAAAAAGATACAAGATAGAAGGCAGAGAGAAAGGATTTTTAAAAATGTTACTGCATTTTATGTAATAAAAAAATTTAAATCATTCAGAAGATTTTAGGCGGGGGAGCAATTTTGATAGGAAAAATGGTCCACAGGGAGGGTGCTCTGAACCAACCCATAGCCCCTCATGGCCACCGTACATAAGGAAAAAGGGTAAGAAGATGGGCTCCTGCATGCTGTTTAGCTGTTGTTCAGTCGCACTGTCGAGTCCAACTCTTTGCAACCCCATGGACCACATCACGCCAGGCCCTCCTGTCTTCCGTCGTGCTCTGGAGTTTGCTTAATTTCATGTTCATTAGAGGGGCCCCCAATATCAGTGTTTCAAATCCAAGCTCTGTGCAATGCCTATGACGTATTTGGTCAAAGCATGTAGTGAACAACTTCCAAACATTATAGCTGCCACAAAAACAGTTTCCACTAGTGCTCCGTCTAAGCTGTGGAGTCTTGTGAGCAAAAATTCTACTCTGTGAGCTCCCGGCATTAAAGTTGTGAGTGAGCGATTTGGCTGCTGCATAAATTGGTTTGCTCTGGAGCCAGCCTTCCTGAGCTAAGACAAAAATGTGTAAGCCAGAGGCTAAAAAACTGTGGGCTAGCTCACACTAACTCAGCTTAGAGGGAACACTAGTTTCCACTATGCATGGAGACAGCACATCTGTCTTTCCTCTCCTCCAGTCCAGCTCAGTGATTTGGCCCTTTATATTTTTTTCAGTCTCAAGTTTGCTTCCTTTCACCTTACTGCTTCCTCCAGCAACACTGCTATACCAAACCACCACGGTGGAGCCAAGAGTAACTGGCTATTGAAACAAATTGAGAGTCCAGTGGCACCTTTAAGGACCAACAAAGGTTTATTCAAGGCATGAGCTCTCGTGGGCAAGGCACACTTTTACAACTGTTGACTTTATAACCTTAACTTGTTATTTAGTTTTTCACTTTGCATAACTGAAACATTATCATGTTACATGTTAATTTGCTGTTTTAAATCCCTGTCTATAAGTTTAGAACCTCCTCCACCATTCCAATGTATTTGAAAAAGTGTGCCTTGCACATGAAAGCTCATCCCTTGAATAAACCTTCGTTGGTCTTAAAGGTGCCAGGGTGCTCTAAATGTGTTCTACTGCTTCAGACCAACACGGCTGACCACCTTGCTATTGAAAGAGACTCTCTTCAACTGCAGAATGAGCAAAAGCTTCTGGCCAGTAAATTAAGAGCCGTACATTAAGACTGTTGGTTATTCTACTACTGTGGAGGTCACTAAGAACATCAGAATAACTTTGCTGGATCAGACCAAGCCACCTTCTAGTCTAGAAATGCACAAACAGGCCATGAAGACAACTCTCCAGCCCAGAATGTCTAACAGCTGTCAATACTCACAGGTATTTTTCTTCTTTATGCCTAGTTACCATAAAAACTCATATCCTCCATGAGTTGGTTAACTCAAATTTAAAGTCATCAAGCACTGTTTAGAATGAGGTGGGGAAATTGGGAGGCTGTGCAACGGGCTGTACCACTTTAGACAACACACAGGGAGACTGAGTCACATTTTTAACACTTTCCCATGTAAAAATTATATGAAAATTTAAAACGCACACATCACTGATATTGATTCTAGCCCTTTGCATGCTCTGCTAGTTTCCCACTTGCATGGAGTTTTTACCCCAGGGGACATCTGAAATATGTAATCCCACCCCTAAAGTCTGAAGTGGTTCAGTCTATTCTACCACCTCCGCATTCTGCCACTGCATCAGAAATCAGGCCTAAGCTAGTGGCCGTCAGGACATCTGACAAGGTAGAGAGATTTAGCTCATAAACTTTAAAGCTTTTATCCAACCGCCATCGGTATAAGGAATCTGGGAGCTCACCATTTTATGACAGGAGGACTGAGGAAAAAAGCTTACTGGGTGATCCATGTAGTAAAACAGGTATTCCAACGGGTGACAGAAGCCTCCCTCAGCCACTCTTCTGTCCTTACTTCAGTCTGGTTATACAGACAGAACAATTGTGCAGAAGTCTGAATACAACAGCATATGCTGCTATTTCTCTCTCTGCAAGCTGCTATGTGTGGCTAGGTCTACCAACTCCAGCTTGGGAAATTCCTGGAGATTTGATCTGGGGAAGGCAGAGTTTGGGGAAGAGAGGGAGTTCAGCAAGGATGTAATGCCACAGAGTCCTCCCCCAAAGCAGTCACTTTCTCCAGGGAAACTGATCTCTCTGGTCTGGAAATCAGTTGTAATTCTCAAAGAACCCCAGGGTAGCCCTACATTGCTTTTTTCCCCTATCAGCTTCTCCACTTGAAGGAAAAGGGAGAAACTGCAGTATGTACTATGGTTTCCCAAGCAGGAAATCAGAAAGACTATGTCATTAAGTGTAGAAGCTGCAGAGGATCAATAAATAAGCATCGATATCCTTCTAGAAGAAAGCTTGTTGCAACTTCTGCAGCATGTAAGGTTTAGAGGACAAAACTCAGATCTCGAGGAAGAAAGACTGGGAAAGATCAAATCCACGCAGGATCCCAAATTTGAACAATTCAGTAAATATACATCTAGTATCCAGCCATCTTCAGTGAACCAATATGCAGTGCCTGGACACTCACAAACTCAGCCTGAGTGAACAAAGAAGGCTTGGCTTGGCGCCGGAAACTAGAAAGACCTGGTGCCAGGCAAACAGCTGTGACGAGGGAGTTGAGCACACGGATAATCTAAATCGTGTCCCTGCAGAGATAGTTAAGTTCTTTGTTCTCTTATCTATATGCCTACTCAGCACACACTTAAATCACATATTCAATATTTGCACACTAAGTTAATAAGCAAGGGTGGTTCATAGAATGAATTTCTTGCCTGCAAGAACAGTCCTAGCCTGCCCTGGGCATGTGATTATATAGACAAACCATGGACCTGGCTAGCGACAGTTCTGATGATCACTCTGTGGCAAGGGCGTAGACTTTCCAATTTCCCGGGGGGGGGGGGGGGGGGGGGGGCTGGGGCTGGGCCAGAGGCATTGCTAAGTTATTAAAAGAACTGGGACCCAATGATATCATAGGGAGGAGCTAGTGACATCATAGGCCATGGTCACTATCTATGGAGGTGGACCTATGTGGGATTTAGGGATGGGCTCCCCAGAAGTTTAGGGAGGCCTGGGAACCGCCCTAGCAATGTCCCTGGGCTGGGCTAACCCCAGGAACAGTTGCCTTCTTAGCACACTGCTTAGAAACTTAGAAAGCCCCACACACACCCCACACTGGAATAAGAACATAATATCAGGCCATACCACATTGCAATAAAGCCCCTACAAATGTATACAGAAATACTGAGCTTCCCTACCATTTGCCACAACTAGCCCACCACACAACCAGGATCAAGACTCCTAAGTGAACCAACAGACAGGCATACACTCGTTTGAGAAACTGAGTATTACATTACAACACCTTTGGAACATTACAGATCAGTAGAGGCTGCACTGCACAGTGGTCAGAGTTGCAGATTGATGTTGGGAGACCCAGGTTTGTATTCTCACTCTGCTGGCTGAGTGACCCCGGGCCAAATCTCCCCTTCTCTACCTAACCTACCCCACAGGGTTGTTGTGAGGATGAAATGGAGACTCATGGGCAGGGTCCCCAGCTTCCCTGGCAGGAACACTATGTTAAGAA
>NW_015174861.1:126152-127556 GCF_001447785.1 Gekko japonicus
CTGCGAGTTTGGAGCCTCTCCCTCAAACCCCCTCTCCTCCAGCCTTCAGAATATATCCTTTGTTTTTGCCATTGACTTCAATGGCCCATAGGATATAATGAAGCCGAAACTGAAAGGAGGGGAGGGCTGGGCTGGCCGTTTTTCCGAGCGGAGGCTGGAAAGGGCAGGGAGGGGAGTTTAGCAGTCCCCCCCCCATTTGCAGCTGACCCCGACAAGAGCCCCTAACCAGAGCTGGGGGAGCCATGACTTCTCTCACAGGTGGAATTTGCCCCTAGAGTCGAAGACCACCACACCGGAGCTCAAGGAGGCAAGGAGGGAATTTCGCCCCGCCCCGCCCCCGGCCGTCGCAGCTGCGACGAGAACAGCCACACCGGAGCTCAAGGAGGCAAGGAGGGAACGTTTTGCCCCGCCCCCCCAGTCGCAGCTGCGACAGCCGCGCAGCCACAACTTTTTAAAGAGCCCCTGAGGAGAGCTGGGGGAGGCCGAGCAGCAATGCCCTGTGGCTGGGTGCTGGCTTGGGAGGGCGAGGGGTGGGCAGGGCTTCTGGGAAATTCCGGTGGGGGCTCGGGCTCCCCAGCCCCCCTGGACTTTACGCCGGTGCTCTGTGGTTCCCCCGCCCCAAGTTGTCTTGATCACGAAAACTGCTGCCAGCCATAGCTCTGACCTTAGGAAAACATACCCAGGAAAAGGCCAGGACTGTTGGAATGAGCACGACAATTATTGTATGAATGAGACCCAAGGAGAAAACTCCAGCTAAAGAAAAAATTAAGATTATCCACTGGTATAATTTCCAGGGCAAAAAAATATCCTTTAATTGAACTGTGTGTGATGCTGGGGATACATGTTTTGCTCCCCAGACATGTAATTTAGCTGCGGAAATTGATCCAATTGGAAACCTCCCCCCAGCTGCATTAAGGATTTATATTCCCTTTTGCTTGCAAGTCAGGAATATGGTATTAGGTTTCTCCTCTTAGGAAGCCACTGGTTTCAGGATGAGGGAGCTCATGCAGGGCTTTTCCACACGGGTTTTTCTGTCGGTTCTGGTCTCATATTGATTTGGTTTATTCCCTGATTTCTGCATGCACTTTTATGCCTTTAGTTTTCGTTTCATTTTTGTTTTGGGGTTTCACCTCCGTTTTTTTCTGATTCTTTTGAAACCACTTTTACCCCAGTCTTTCCCCCTCATGCATGTTTCTGTTGGCTTTCTTTGCCCCACCTACTCCCACATACCTTCCCACTTTTCAGTGACTGGACTGTTGTCATTGTCAAACTACTCCCCCCCCCGCCCCCAAAGACAAGTGGTCCAGTTTGGATTATTTTTTTAAGCCCTAAAATATTGATATAGAGTTGTAATCAGTGTTCCTTCTAAGCTGAGTTAGTGTGAGCTAGCTCACAGTTTTTTAA